>NC_142953.1:20855465-20867965 GCF_046866305.1 Octopus bimaculoides | reverse complement strand
TTAGGAAGGGCATCCAGCTGTAGAAACTCAGCCAGATCAGATTGGAGCCTGGTGCAGCTATCTGGCTTGCCAGTCCTCAGTCAAATCATCCAACCCATACTAGCATGGAAAGAGAACGTTAAACGATGATGATGATGTTCTTGAAACGGCCGTAAGAAATATTCCACACTACTAGATGGGATGCTGGTCTGTTGCAGGATTACTCATTTTCGCCAGCCAAGTGGACTGGCAGCAACATGAAGTGAAGTGTCTTGCTCAAGAACACAATGCATTGCCCAGTTCAAGAATTGAAACCACAATCTTGTAATGATGAGTGCAACACCCCTAACTACCAAGCCACGTGCCCCCACAGTGCCTGCATTCACATGGTCTCTACAACTGGATGCCCTTCCTAACACTAACCACTCTGCAGAGTGTACAGGGTGCTTTTTACGTAGCACCAGCACCAGTGAGGTTACCAGGTAACTCACAAGACCAGATTCTTAAACTGAGTGGGATGGCAGTGGTGCTGAGGGAGGTATCTCATTCAACCTTATGATATGAGTTCAAACTCCGTTGAAGCCAACTTTACCTTTCATCTTTTCAGGGTTGATAAAGTAAGTACCAGTTATGCACTGAGTTCGATGTAATCGACTATTCCCCTCCCCCACAATTTCAGGCCTTGTGCCTATAGTAGAAAGGATTATTATTATTATTGCCTTTGCACAGCTTCTAATGCTAGATATGTACTGCGGTGTCAGCTGTTCACTACCAGTGAACTAAGGTAACACCCCTTATCTTTTGAGCACCTTCCGGAGTATTCGAGCGGTTCCAAGCAGTGCTGTTTTCTGCCTGTGCTCCACCCTTATTGCAGCCCCTATTTGTTCCACATACTTCTCGAGATTTTTGCTCACTGTTCCCAAGGCTCCGACAATTAGTACTACTACCTACTTTTTCATCGACCACAGCTGTTTAACTTTCCAAGCTAACCTGTCATATCTTTCGACATTTCTTTCTTTCTTTAGTATTAGTATTATTATTATTATTATTATTATTATTATTATTATTATTATTATTATTATTGTTATTATTATTACTATTAATTCTAATCTGTAACTTACACTGTCAAAGAATTAATGGCTTTATGTACATTACAACATCTTGCAACCAGTCAACAGTAGTAGTAGTAATAATAATAATAATAATAATAATAATAATAACAATAATAATAAAAATAAATAAAGCAAATAAAAGGTGAGTGGTTGGGTAGAGTGAGTTGTGTACACAAATGTAACATATATTTAATCTAATTATAGCTTGGCCAATCAATAAATTAAAATGATGTTGGGACGCATAAAACACATTAACTCTACCTCTACATGGGGAACAGAAACTTGATACAGTGATATGTAATGAAATGATAAATGATTTAGCTGTAAGCATAAGATTATAAGTGATATCAGACGCTCTGCTGCTTAGAAAACTGTCACAGTGTTAGCAAATATATTAAGATTGATTGTGTATGTATGTAGGTACATGTATACACAGTCATGCTGGAAGTAAATAGACACCTTTAATTTTTCAGAATTTCTGATCTGAGCATTTTAGTATGTTTTCAGTGGTGCAGAATTTACAATGTAATTATTCTTTTTCATTCCAGGTGCCATTATATTAAACATTTGCAAAGAGTAACCATGCCATGCACAAAAAATTCAGCAGAACTGTCAGATTTTCAAAGAGGTCATATTGTTGGGCAATCTGAGGCTGGTCTTAGCCAACAAAAAACTGCCGAAAATCTTCAAATTCCTCTTGCTACTGTTAATAGAATTATAGTGCAATTCAAAAGCCAAGGAAAAGAATCAACAGATTCTCTTCCCGGCTGACCTGGGCCCTCAGAAAGGAAGCTTCGCTGTTTGAAGAGAATTGTGGAAAATGAACCCCATTCAAAGGCTTCTGATATTGCAAAACAGCTAGAAGTTAGTCCAAGAACGTGTGTTACATATCTGCATAAGCTTGGGTATTATGGATGAGCAGCTAGAAGAAAACCTCTCCTTCAACCAATTTGTGTCTATTTACTTCCTGCATGTCTTTTTCTATCATCATCATCATCATTTAATGTCTGTTGTAGCAAACTCATAAGAAGTGGAGAGAGAACGTAAGTTCGTTTGCTCGAACAGGAGAAATTGTTGATTTCTCATTGGTTAAAAATTACTGCCCATATACAAATTCTAAACTTTCGTTAAAGAAATCTTTCACGAAGTATGGTTCTTAGAATTCGTGTCTGAGCAGTTATAAAAACCCTGATTTTTGGGAAATTATTCAGTGAACGCTGGTTGTCACTCAAATCCACGACACTCACTCTCTGGCTGGTGTTCGTTGGTTGGTACTCAAATCCACGACACTCACTCTTTTGAGTATCGGCTAATCTTTATGCCATGTTTATTACTCAAATCCAACAAGATTGAATTGTTGTGAACGTTAGTATAGATTTTAAGTTATAATAACTATGGCAAAATGTTTACTTTCCATTGTAATATTAATACTAATATACGTAAATAAACTAATGTAGAAATTATATTCTTTTACTTCACGTTCTTTCAACTTGTTAAATTTATTTCTGTATTTATGAAACTGTGTATTTTTTTTATGTTAAAAGAATACAAATCCATATCTTCAACATACATGCACGCATAAAATGCACGTTCAGCATCTTGATGTGTATAATTCATCATAACATTTACGCAACCTGAATTAAGAGTTATGGATGTTGATAAATACTTATAATTAAATTATAAGTGACGAGTTTACCATCATAGCTTCTTACTTAAGAAATAATATTATTTATTACATCTTACAAATCAAAAGCATTATAAATAAGATACAGTATTCGCCTCCGTCCGTCACATAAAACTGGCATGAGTTGAATGGTTTGACTGAAAACCGGTAAGCTGGGAGCTGCACCAGGTTCCGATCTGATTTGGCATGGTTTCTATGGCTGTTTGCCCTTCCAAACGCCAACCACTCCAAAAGTGTAATGGCTGCTTTTTATGTGCCACCGACATGAGTGCCAATTACAAAACACTAGCATCAGCTACAACTTTATATTCACTTGTCCTGACAGGTCTTCTCAAGCACAGTAACACTGCCATAAGTCTCGGTCACTTGTCATTGCCTCCATGAATAAAGATCAGCAACATTTAATTCATGATGAAATCAATAATAGATATGTAGAGGGTGTTTGTAAATTATCTTTACAATTTCCACAATTTTATTGTATTGTATCATCTAAATGTGTTTCGTGCAACACATGGGTCCCAAGTGGAAGTGTAAATAATTGTTTGCCGATAAACTCTGCTGAGCCTTCCCTATTTTTCACTTCTTTTTGAAGTTTTCAAATTGTAACGGTAATTTATGGACACCCAGTGTGATATGTATATATTAATAATATATTAAGATTGAGTGTGTACGTATGAGGGTGTGTCAAAACCATAATGATATCCATGGGGCAGCTGATGATGGCGGGATGTTGGATTGTTAGTATGGCCATTTTTGTATATGTGGAATAGTATTATAACACAGCCTTTTGATATATAGTTACCGAGTTAGAAAACAGAGAGATCTAATGGATGCAAATTAATTAATTAATTAATTAATTAACATATTCACCAACAACTGTTTCGTTTCACAAACAAAATTAAAATTACCAAACATATATAAATATATAATATTGCATTTTAAATACTTTATATTGAAAGTCATCAGGGTGTATAAAGGACAATAGAAGGATTGCAAAGAAACCTGACTATGTACCCTGAGTATTCCAAACGTATTATTATTATTATTATTAGGCGCAGGAGTGGCTGTGTGGTAAGTAGCTTGCTTACCAACCACATGGTTCCGGGTTCAGTCCCACTTCGTGACACCTTGGGCAAGTGTCTTCTACTATAGCCTCGGGCCGACCAAAGCCTTGTGAGTGGATTTGGTAGACGGAAACTGAAAGAAGCCCGTCATATATATGTATATATATATATATGTGTGTATTTGTGTGTCTGTGTTTGTCTCCCCACCATCGCTTGACAACTGATGCTGGTGTGTTTACGTCCCCGTAACTTAGCGGTTCGGCAAAAAGAAGCCGAAAGAATAAGTACTAAGCTTACAAAGAATAAGTCCTGGGGTCGATTTGCTCGACTAAAGGCGGTGCTCCAGCATGGTCGCAGTCAAATGACAGAAACAAGTAAAAGAGTAAAAGTGTATCATAATGTAATCCTTGTATTATCCTTTGTACACCCTGATGGTTTTTCAATACAAGGTATTTAAAATGCAAAATTATACAGGCATACCTCACCCTACATCGTTAATTGGTTCCAGGAGACACAACTGAAGTCAAATTAACTCGTCTCTAGGCTAGGCTAGGCCGAATTTGCTTGTCTCTAGGCTAAACCGATAATAACCATTCCCAGTTCTGTACTTTATTTATGAATTCATTTTCAATAATACATGGTCAATAAAAACCTATTTTAAGCTTACAAACAAATAATGTTTTTTTATTGATGACAGTGTTCTTCATCCCTGGGGCTTCAGATTTCATTTGTGCTAAAATCTTGTCCTTATTATGTCCAATCGTCGATACAGTTGTCTGACTCATTCCAAAAGATCATGCAATTACTACCACATTTTCACCCATTTCATAGCGTTTTAACATAGCCAGTTTATCTTCCAGCATTATAGCATGGTGCTTAGCATTTTCACTATGAATCTTCTTATGAGCCATGGGGGCAAAACAATAGTCACAAATGAATAGGAATGAGAAAGTAGCTGATAAACAGATGTAAACAAATCTGAATTCAAAACAATCGTGGGAATCACGAGTGACATCGACACCTAACGGTAGATATTGGAACTACAATGCAATATGAGCTCCAAAAGATTTACAAATAAGACAACAGCTGATTTCATGATTTCGTTCACTAAGCTACAGGACTTTATGGTGTGTATCTTAACATTTATTGTATATATTTTAATATGATTTTATATGCTTTTATTTATTGTACAGTAACATGAATTTATGTGCTTTTAATGGTCTTCTTGTGATTTTACAATTCCAATATTTGTGGCTGACAGATGTAAAGTCGAGTAAAATGACTTCACTTGATTTTTATTTTTCCATATATTATTTTTGACAACCACTGTATAATCGAGAATGACTTAAGTCAAGGTATGCCTGTATATCTATATATGTTTGGTAATTTTAATTTTGTTTGTGGAATGAAACAATTGTAGTTGAATATGTTAATTAATCAATAAATTAATTTGTATCCATTAGATCTCTCTGTTTTTTAACTTGATAATAATACTTGATATTTTGGGATATTTTATATAATATATTCATTGAAGAAATATCTCTTCGAAATATAATATATTAAACCAGTGTATCTTGGATAAAAATATCCCTGTAAGAGGTTTAAATATCCTCATTGTGACTATATATATGGGCCTAATGGAGGCAAAGTGGCTGAGCTCCTTTCAAGTGTTGGGCCTCACGGAGGTAATAACCAAGACCTTTGGCGTTATGTCAAGAAGACCCATCAAGCCCAGCAAAATCACAATTGTAGCAGATACTGGTGTCACACAAATAGCACCCGTGCCGGTGGCATGTAATAGCAACCATTACACTCTCAGACTGGTTGACGTTAGGAAGGGCATCCAGCAATAGAAAACCATACCAAATCAGACTGGAGTCTGGTGCAGCCTTCCAGTTTGCCAGCCCAGTCAAACAGATATTAAATGATGATAATGATATATATATATATATATATATATGCATATACTCACATATTATTTGTATTATTATTATTATATATATATATATATATATATATATATATATATGCATATACCCACATATTATTTGTATCATTATTATATATATATGAAGGTCAGCAACATCAAATTCATTTGTAGATTATCTTTACAACTTCCACCTGCCTGTGCTGGTGCCAAGTAAAAAGCATCCAGTCCACACTGTGAAGTGGTTGGCGTTTGGAAGGACATTCAACTGTAGAAATCATGCCAAAACTAACTTCCCCTGTGCTGGTACCCCCATTAAAAGCACTCAGCCTACTCTGCAGGGTGGTTGGTGTTAGGAAGGGCATCCAGTCATAAAAGCTATGCCAAAACAGACACAATAGCCCAGAGTAGTCTTCTACCTGGCTACCTCCAATCAACCAATCTACCTACGCATGCATGGAAGACAGACATTAAATGATGATGTATATTGACATATACATACACACAAACACACACCTGTACAGGTAGATAATATTTATAACAGGGACATACCACTTAGATAGGCAAGGTAGGCAGTGCCTACTCTGAATAAAATAGATCGATAGTAACATTTTCCTTTTATGGCAAAATATGCACCTAATTCAATAAAATTATGAAGGTTACTCTGATTACTCTGCATAAAATACAAAATATTTTACTTTTTATAGATTAGGTAGACATAATTCGTCCCTGCCTTTCAATCTCATTATCTAAGCTACGCATAGTTCTGCTGTAGTACACATGCTGCGTCCATTCCTACAACAACGTTTTCTTTACATCCTATAAAGGCAGAAGTAAATCTGCCTCCAACTCAGTCACGTGCCTGTATTTCGCTTATTGTTTTGGTGTGTTTTACTACATAGAGGTCACCAACTGCCTACTCTGAGTAATTACTGATAGCACATGCCTAATTATATATATCAAAGCCTCACTTACCAACTTTACTAATTCCATCGTTGAAGAAGCATGAGTTATCAAGATTTCCCCTTGCATGTTGTACATTAATCACAGTCGCTTCTACATTTTCAGATTCCTGAAAAGAATTAAATCAAATTAATAAAGTTCAGCATGAGGATAAATATACTTTTTATCTTAATAATGGCTTCAGCCCTCTTAACTTAACCACACACACACACATTTATATGCAAACAGACAGACAGATAGTATCACGTAACTGGCCTGTTAAAAACATCCTTCAATCGTTGGGCAATATACTGTGAAATCATAGTCATGACTGGCATGTGTGCTAGTGGCAAGTAAAACGCACCATTTGAGTGTTGGGCCTTGTGGAGGTGGGGACAGGTAACCAAGACCTTTGGCAATATGCCATGCTGTGTAAACCTGTCGAGCCTAGTGAGACCGTAGTCATGGCCGATGCCAGTGACAGGTCAATGGCAACCGTGCCAGTGGCACATAAAAAAACACTCATTACACTCTCAGAGTGGCTGGCATTAGGAAGGGCATCCAGCCATAGAAACCTTGCCAAATTAGATTGGAACCTGGTACAGCTCCCCAGCCTTACCAGTTTTCAGTCAAACCATCCAACCCATGCCAGCATGGAAAGCAGATGTTAAATGATGATGATGATGATGATGATGAGATGGATAGATAGATAGACAGACAGACAGACAGACAGGTAGGTAGGTAGATAGACAGAGAGAGAGAGAGAGAGAGAGCTTGGTACACATTAGTAGTAGCCCTTTTGTAATTGTTGTAATTGTGTATATTCTTTTCTACTCCAGGCACAAGGCTCGAAATTTTGGGGGAGGGGGGACAGTCGATTAGATCGACTCCAGTACGCAACTGGAACTTAATTTATCGACCCCGAAAGGATGAAAGGCAAAGTCGACCTTGGCAGGATTTGAACTCAGAACACAAAGACAAACGAAACACAGCTAAGCATTTCCCCCGGTGTGCTAACATTTATACCATGTCGCTGCTTTAATATTCTTTTCTACTCTAGGCACAAGGCCCAAAATTTTGGGGGAGGGGATTAGTCAATTAGATTGATCCCAGTATGCAACTGGTACTTAATTCATCGCCCCTGAAAGGATGGAAAGCAAAGTTGACCTTGGCAGAATTTGAACTCAAAACATACAGACAGACGAAACACTGCTAAGCATTTCACCAGATGTTCTAATGATTCTGCCAGCTCACCACCTTTTGTGTATATTAATGTAATTGTGTATATATAAATGATATTTATCTCTCATTCGATAAAGTACTTCTTTTTTGTTGATCCTACCTATACTGGAAATGTAAACTATGCATCATATTATACTTTTACAAGTAGAGGAGTGACAGGGACTTCGAAGTTTCGGTTTGCTATCCTTCAATGGACAGCCTGTCGGGTGCCAGCAGGCTGAAGCTTCAAAGTCACCGTCACCCATCTTCTTGTAAAAGTACGATAAATAGGTACTCTACAAAAAGTACCAAATAATACTCCACATAAATGTTATATTGTTTTTATTATAACTCTATATAACAGTTTTTCTCAACCTGTTTACTCTTGCGTGACCCTTAAAATAAATTACATATCTCAAGGAACCCCTGCATAAAAAAAAATTATATATTGGGTTGTCCGGAAAGATTCGTGATGATTTTCCAAAAGGTTCTTCTCACTCAACTCATGTGGTACCCAAACATCGTAGCGATTTGTGTACCCAAGCTTTACCAGGTGCTCATGAATGACGGATTTTGATAGGTTGAGGCTTTCTGCCAATTCCCGGGTTATTCTCAATTAATGACTTGATTTGGTCGTCATCTGTAGTGGACGGTCTGCCTGATCACTCTTTATCAATAAGGCTACAATCTCCAGCTCGGAACCTTGCGAACCACTTTTGTACAGTTCTGTCGGATAAAGAAACATCACCGTAAACTGCGCATATTTCTTTGGTTGCTTGTGAGGCATTTTTCCCTTTACAGAAAAAGAAAAGCATCAAGTGCCGAAAATGAACTTTCTTATCTTCCATATTAAAGGGTTA
The DNA here is from genome assembly GCF_046866305.1 of Octopus bimaculoides. Taxonomy (NCBI): domain Eukaryota; kingdom Metazoa; phylum Mollusca; class Cephalopoda; order Octopoda; family Octopodidae; genus Octopus; species Octopus bimaculoides. Next base: position 20,859,176 of record NC_142953.1, on the reverse strand, counting down.
CAGAATTAACACAGGTTATAGGAACATAAACCTTCTTTCATGAAAAGGTAGCTTAAACTGTGCTCTAAATGGAAGTGTAGTCAAATCCTATTTTATGGACTGAACCATGTTCTAAAATAAGTTGAAAGGTAAGCTACTATAAATCGGCACAAACTTTCCGGACAACCCAATACCATATCTTTCTCATTTTTTTCATTGTAGTTCACATGGTAAATATCATACGTATATATATATATATATATATATATATATATATATAGGTGTAAAAAGGTTGAATGTATATTTGTCCTTTAATTTGGAGGTTTCCAAAAGAAGATTTCTTATGTTGATTCTTCATATTTTGCTGGTATTTTACAGGCGTAAGTTTGCGAATATGAAAATAATACTTGTAATATGGTGTGCTGTGAATTCATGGAAAGAAATTCCATAAAACTCAACAATTTACTTTAAAATGGAGAAGAGATGTCAAACATATATTTTAACATCTTCTCTTCTCTATTTTTAACTAAATTGTTGAGTTTTATGGGATTTCTTTCCATAAATTCACAGCACACCATATACAAATATATATATATGGCTGTTCTATTTTTTTAATAATATAATAGGTTAGGCTGATATCTATATTACAATATTACGATAACCGATATGTTGTGCATGTTTAGTAATATTGCAATCATGAAATTAGCATTAGCTTATCTCACTCTTTCCCACAGAACCCCTAGGAACCTTTTGTGGAACTCTAGGGTTCCAGGGAACCCTGGTTGAGAAACGCTGCTATATAAGATGGCAAGCTAGCAGAATCATTAGCATGCTGGGCAAAATGCTTTGCAGCATTTCATCCGTCTTTACATTCTGAGTTCAAATTCTGCCAAGGTCAACTTCAGGGTCGATTAAATAAATACAATTGATCTACCCCTCCCCGAAATTGCTGGCCTTGTACCAAAATTTGAAACCATTATAGCACTATGTAAACAAAAAAAGAAGCATCCTTGTTTATTGTTCATCTTCCATGCTGGCATGGGTCAGGTGGTTTGACAGAATCCGATAAGTTGGAGGACTGTATCAAGTTCCAACATCTGCTTTCGTGTAATTTCTACAACTGAGCGAACTGCCTAATGCCAACCACTCTACAGAGTGTACTGGGTGCTGTTTTTCATGCAATAAACACTTGTGCAGTCACCAAGTGACTCACAAAATAAAGAAGAAAAGCTGTAAATGTGTAACCCTACAATAGGTGCCCCATTCAGGGGTCACAGTGAGATCTCAGTCACATATACACAATGAAAATCAGGTACCTATCCTTAGATGGAATCTTAGGAATCAAGAACGAGTCCAAAGAATAAAGACAGTGCTTATTTTATACATTCTCTAAAGTAGTTCTAGTAACCCCTCGCCATATCGTGGTTCGCCTATCGTGGTTCGCCTATCGTGGTTCACCTATCGTGGTTCACCTATCGTGGTTCACCTGTCGTGGTTCACCTGTCATGGTTCACCTATTATGGGTCACCTATCGTGGTTCACCTATTGTGGTTCATCTATTGTGGTTCACCTACTGTAGTTCACTTATCGTGGTTCATCTATTGTGGTTCACTTATCGTGGTTCATCTATCGTGGTTCACATATTGTGGTTCACCTATCATGGTTCACCTATCGTGATTCACCTATCGTGGTTCACCTATCGTGGTTCACCTATCACGGTTCACCTATCAAGGTTTATTATTTAAGCTTACATCGATTCCTCTGTGGTGTTGTTTTGCATTCATAATAAAATAAATATATACAAATTATAAAAATAATAAAAAGAAAATATACAGTACAGTACTGTTTCTACTTTGCAGATTTTCACCTATCACATGGAGTTTTGGAATGTAACACCCACAATAGTTTAGGGATTACTGTAGTTCCTTTTATAACATACACCAAACTCTATAGGGGTTGTCATTTCCTCAGCAACACTAAACAGTAATCCTTTCTATTCTGTGTTGTTTTTATTCACTTATCAACCACTTTACAGAATATACCAAGTTCAGAGTGCAGCACTGGAGAAGTTTCTCTTGTTTCTGGCAACACTAAAGCATCCTCTTTGTCATCCTTTGTTGTCACTTTTTGCTTCCCAGCACGAGAATATTGTCTTATCACTAACTGTTAGAAGAGAGTGATGAAAGTGAACAGAATGAGAGGATGATAGAGGGGGAGAATAATGAAAATTAGCGATAAGAATGAGAGGGTGGTAAAGAGAGAAAAGCATCTGTAAAGAGTGGCAGACAGCTAGCTGATAATTGTTGGTAAGGAGTTTGAATAGGAACAACATGAGAGTGGTATGATGAGAAAGAGAAAAAGGAGAGAGAGACAGGCTGATGATAGAAGAAGAAAAAACAGAAGTGAGAGAATGGCTTAATAAAAGATAGATATGCAGTGATATATTCTAATGGTGTTTGGAACACAACTTCAAAAAAGACTAATATATTAGCATATTAAGACAGTGTTTGGAAAATAACCTTAAAAGACAAATATCTTTGAGCATAACAAAAGACAAATATATACTGATCATTTAAGATGGTGTTTGGAACATAACTTTCACAAAGCACAAACATATATTAATGTCTCTAGATTGCTGTCTTAAAACCTAATTCAACAAAAGACAAATATATATTTTGGTATTAAGATGGTGTTTGGAACATTACAAGAGATAAATAAATATTGGTACACTAAACTTGGTGACTTTAGAACACAAGACAAGTATGGTTTAACCACGCATTTATCAACCACTGCATAATGTAGTGTTTCTTGACTTTTTATCCTTGCGTCACACTTAAAATAAATTACATGTCTCAAGGAAACCGTGAACATAAAAAAAAATTGTATATCATATCTTTCTCATATTTTTTCATCATAGTTCATGTGATAAATATCACATATCGGGAGTGGCTGTGTGGCTTGCTTACCAACCACATGGTTCCGGGTTCAGCCCCACTGCATGATACCTCGAACAAGTGTCTTCTACTATACCCTCGGGCCGACCAAAGCCTTGTGAGTGGATTTCGTAGATGGAAACTGAAAGAAGCCCTTCGTATATATATATATATATGTATGTATGCTTGTATGTACATAAATGTGTTTGTGTGTCTGTGTTTGTCTCCCCAACATCACTTGACAACCGATGCTGATGTGTTTACGTCCCCGTAACTTAGCGGTTCGGCAAAAGAGACCGATAGAATAAGAACTAGGCTTAGTTGATTTGCTCGACTAAAGGTAGTGCTCCAGCATGACCAGAAGGTCAAATGACTGAAACAAGTAAAAGAATATATATATATATATATATACACACACACACACACATAGACATGCTGGAAGTAAATAGACACCTTTAATTTTTCAGAATTTCTGATCTGAGCATTTTAATATGTTTTCTGTGGTGTAGAATTTACAATGTAATTATTCTTTTTCATTCCAGGTGCCATTATATTAAACATTTGCAAAGAGTAACCATGCCACACACAAAAAATTCAGCAGAACTGTCAGATTTTCAAAGAGGTCGTATTGTTGGGCAATCTGAGGCTGGTCTTAGCCAGCGAAAAATTGCCGAAAATCTTCAAATTCCTCTTGCTACTGTTAATAGAATTATAGTGCAATTCAAAAGCCAAGGAAAAGAATCAACAGATTCTCGTCCTGGCCGACCTGGGTCCTCGGAAAGGAAGCTTCACTGTTTGA
>NC_142953.1:20842965-20850465 GCF_046866305.1 Octopus bimaculoides | reverse complement strand
CACCACCCTCATCATCATTCAACGTCCATTGCTGGCATGGGTTGGATGCTTTGATCAGGGCTGGTCAAACCGTTCCATCATGCCAGCATGGACAACGGATGTTAAATGATGACAATGATGATGACACACACACACACACACACAAACATATATACAGGGTAGCCCAAAAGTAGGTTTACAGTTATCACGTAGGCCCTTTGAATTTCTTTTAAAACATTTTGTTATATTTAAATTTCTGTCTTACAAACTGAATAGGGATCTTGACAAAATTAACTAAATTATCATAGAATAATGATTTCATATTTTTTTATAATTAAGATCTAAACTCTTAATATATGAATATGAAAGAGATAATTCAATAACTGTAAACCTACTTTTGGGTCACCCTGTATATATATATATATATATATATATATACTAAACTCCGCTTGCGAAGACCTGTTGAGGCAAGTGAAATCAAAATCGAACTAAATTCGTCGACTGGCACCCATGCCAACGTTTCCTTCATTGGACACTGAACTCGGCTTGCGAAGACCTGTTGGGGCAAGTGAAAGCGAAACCGTGATGGCACCTGTGCCAGTGGAGTGCTAAGAGCACCGTCTGAGCATGATCATTGCCAGAGCAGCTGTCTGGCTTCCGTGCCAGTGGCACGTAATAGCACCATTTGAGCGTGATCATTACCAGTGTCGCATTCCCGGTACTAGTGCCGGTGGCATGTGAAAAGACATTCGAGCGAGGTCATTGCCAGTGCCGCAGGACTGGCTCATATGCAGGTGGCACGTAAAATACACCATTTTGAGCATGGCCATTGCCAGTACCGCCAGACTGGCCCTTGTGCTGGTGGCACATAAAAGCATCCACTACACTCTCGGAGTGGTAGGCGTTAGGAAGGGCATCCAGCTGTAGAAACTCTGCCAGATCAGATTGGAGCCTGGTGCAGCCTTCTGGTTCACCAGTCCTCAGTCAAATCGTCCAACCCATGCTAGCATGGAAAGAGAACATTAAACGATGATGATGATGATGAGATGCACTGAAAGTATCTGACAGTTTCTTACAGTTTCTATCAACCAAATCCAGTTACAAGGCTTTGGTCGGTCCAAGGCTATAGTAGAAGACACTTGCCCAAGGTGCCATGCAGTGAGACTGAACCCAGAACAATGTGGTTGGTAAGCAAAGCTACTTACCACACAGCCACTCCTGTGCCTTTTATCATGAAGCTTTTATATAAAAGTAATTTTCCTGTTTTACTGCTTCAGTTAGTCTTTCTTATCTTACCTGGTTCTTGTATCCCTTTCTAAACTTCAAAATTTAACTTTAATTATACAAAATATAATAATGCACAGATTTTACTATACTTTGATTAGATCTTTTGTCCTCCTGTACTCTTAATGCTCATCTACATCTCATTGTAGGGTCCTATGTTTTCTATTGTAGGCCCCTTTAATTGATAATAATAAACGGGTTTATGTCGCCCATACTCTACCTCTTTTTCTGGGCGTATAACACTATCTAAATGACTTCTTCTGAAATTTGTTTCTTCATGTGGTCAAGGGAATTTATAGCCATAGAAAATTTAAGTTTGGGAGAATATCTAACAATATTTAATTTATGACAAGCAGCTAAAACTTAACTGTCAACTCCGAGTGGTCTTAATTCTTAATAAACGCTGTATACTAGCTGCATTAGATCTTTTGATGATGATAAGGGGAGAAATTAAAATTGTAGCTAAATTACCATCTCATGACTCCACCACTATGATCTACTTCTGCCACTCCAAAATCTAAGTTTTCTGTGCTACAACAGTAACAGCATGGAATTCTTTCATTCTCTAGTTTTGACAAAATATTTGCTAAAAAATTAAAATAGAATATCCTGTCTGTTGAAATTCTGCATTTTTGCAACTGAAAGATGGCAGTGATTTTCAAATTGATGTAATGCTTGCAATTGTTCGATTAAATGGAACCACCAGAAACAACCATATTGCATTAATATCTCGACATCCTTGTTACTTATTTGCTTTATATATATATACTAGCAGAAATACCCGGCTTTGCCCGGGTTAAAGAGAATAATGAAATCTAAAAACGCTGTCTAGACTCGCAACCCTCAACTGTTAGTAGCTACGATACCATATTTCTACATTAATAACTCTCCAATCCATGCCAGCATGGAACATAGACATTAAGTGGAATGCCAGTCTCTCATCTGGGAAGGCCTTGAAATCAATGTTACCAACTGGGGACTATGTGTGTTGCAGTGATAATAAAAAGACCCAAAGGAGGTCTGCAACGAAATAATTTTACTCAACACTTTGCAAGTGAATCAGTGGAGGCAAAGATGCGTCTCATTTACTTGACAATTTATGCACCACATTGCAGAAATCACAATGAAAGTATATCTGAAAGGGTAGTCTTACACTTGTACCGTTGAATTACAAATAATGCTCATCTGTTATGCTCGGGTTAACATTTCATCAACATCAAAAATATATGAATTTTCATGGGAGTTATAGCCGTTAATGCATAGAATATAATTTCCAAATTTCATAAAGATCCATTCAGTACTTTTGACGTAGTTTTGGATAAGAAAACAAATGACTAATGTGTGTGTTTGTGTGCATGTGTATGTGTGTGATGGGTATATATATGTATAGATATCTGTATGCATGTATATATGTGCACATATTACATGTACATCTATATATATATACATCTACACATGTATACATATACATGTATGCATATAGATCTATATCTATATATATATCTATACATATACGTGTACATATACATCTATATGTATACATATGCATCTCTCTCTCTCTCTCTCTCTTTCTATCTCTCTGAAAGTATCTATCATTACAGTATCGAAATGTGATTGTTTCAGTCAGTGGAATAACGTGTACATATACATCTATATGTATACATATACACATCACGATAATCAGTCATCTACCGTAGCCTAGTCGTTACTACTCCCCAATGTAGGATTCCTCACCATACAGGTGACAGGTCCAGCTTTAAGATGCATTATGGATCTATAGCAATTGGAAGGGCATGACTCAATAGAAACAACGTGTGACGTTTGGAGTAAAGAGAAATGAAAGTGTCGTCTCTGGAGTTTGCAAATGACCACTCTACCGATAGGTAACTGGGCAGAAAATATTTACAATCAATAAATGTCTTAGAACAACCAGTCACTCATCTGGGAAGGCCTTGAAATCAATGTTATCAACTGGGGACTATATGTGTCGCAGTGGTAATAAAAAGACTCAAAGGAGGTCTGCAACGAAATAATTTTACTCATCACTTTGCAAGTGAATCAGTGGAGACCAGTGACTATGTTGATTGGTGACACACTGTGTGGGGTGGGGCAGGGTGGGGCAGGTTGGGGGCAGGGTGGGAAAATCCGCCCACTTAGCCAAGCATTATGAAACAGATGTTTAAATTGTGTATAGGCATGTGTACACATGTGTGTGTAAATATATATATATATATATATATATATATATATACAAGAATAAGGGCAGAGAATCGTCAATTAATAATAGAATTAATAATTAACAATTCTGCCAAGTAGTTCAGTATGAAAAAAACCTTTATCGGTAAGACTATTTATCATTATAAATATACAGGGATTAGCAATTGAGTTGCTTCTCCAACATACTGAAAATTTAGAAATAGCAGTCAAAGAACTACTGATTCCAAACTACAAATTTTCTCCAAAGTGGATGGCGATATTTATGGCACACATAGAACAAAAAACCGGAGGGAAAAGCGTAAACAGGCCAAGCCTTTAGTTAATTGGATACGAATCGTTTCATGGTTAAGTGAATGGAAATTTCACTATTCCAATCTTCAGCCTCAATATTCTGATAAATTTGAAAGTGTCTCTAAAAAAATTCACGGTAATCTTTGGCCATGCGACACCAAAAATCAACGATAAGAAAGGCACTTACGAATTCATCGGCTAGCGAGTTCAGGCACCTCACCTCAAAGAAATCTATTCCATGTGCGTCACAAATAGTCCCGTATGAAAAAAAGTTCCGTGTCGAACTGGATTACGGTTTAGCCATCTAACTTAGAGATATCAAATATAAAATATACAAGAATAAGGGCAGAGAATCGTCAATTAATAATAGAATTAATAATTAACAATTCTGCCAAGTAGTTCAGTATGAAAAAAACCTTTATCGGTAAGACTATTTATCATTATAAATATACAGGGATTAGCAATTGAGTTGCTTCTCCAACATACTGAAAATTTAGAAATAGCAGTCAAAGAACTACTGATTCCAAACTACAAATTTTCTCCAAAGTGGATGGCGATATTTATGGCACACATAGAACAATATATATATATATATATATATATATGAGCATGTATCTTAAGTTGTATATACGCATGTGTGTATGTATATATACGCACATATATATACATATATACACATATATATGTATACATACATATATATGTATACATACATATATATATACATACATACATATACATATATATATATATATATACATATATATACATACATATATATATACATATATATACATACATAGATATATACATATATATACATACATAGATATATACATATATATACATACATAGATATATACATATATATACATACATAGATATATACATATATATACATACATAGATATATACATATATATACATATATATATATATATATATATATATATATATATATGAGCATGTATCTTAAGTTGTATATACGCATGTGTGTATGTATATATACGCACATATATATACATATATACACATATATATGTATACATACATATATATGTATACATACATATATATATACATACATACATATACATATATATATATATATATATATATATATATATACATATATATACATACATAGATATATACATATATATACATACATAGATATATACATATATATACATACATAGATATATACATATATATACATACATAGATATATACATATATATACATATATATATATATATATATATATATATATATATATATATATATATATATATGAGCATGTATCTTAAGTTGTATATACGCATGTGTGTATGTATATATACGCACATATATATACATATATACACATATATATGTATACATACATATATATGTATACATACATATATATATATACATACATACATATACATATATATATATATATATATATATATATATATACATATATATACATACATATATATATACATATATATACATACATAGATATATACATATATATACATACATAGATATATACATATATATACATACATAGATATATACATATATATACACACATAGATATATAATATATATACATACATAGATATATACATATATATACATACATAGATATATACATATATATACATACATAGATATATACATATATATACATACATAGATATATACATATATATATATATATATATATATATATATATATATATATATATATATATATATATATATATCCTTGTAACTGTTGGTGTGTGTATACTGTTGATTTTACGGCATTGTCCTCTTTGACAGCCTCTCATCTCCCCAACACTCCTTAAAACATGCTCTCCCTCCTCTCACTCAATCGCTGCCCCCTACTCCACGCAGACACACATTACTGTATTGATCTGATGAAACAGTAGTTAGTTCTAACACCATCGTTCTTTCACCTTACATTACCAAGCAAACACCACTCGCACTGTTCCTGCATTGGGCAAACATATCAGGCATAGGTAAATATATGAGACATCATTAGTATTTTAGCACCAATTCAAAAACAATAAGTGATTGATAGAGATGAGCTTTGAGCTCCATCAGAGATTTCTGTTTGCTTCTTTTCTGTCTAAACTGATGCCTTATAATATATAATTTATAGTAACCCTTTGATGGCAGGATTAAATTTAATGGTCATCCTCGTTATGATGTTTGTTGTCCACATAAAAATAGAATCAATATTTTCTGCCTTTGCAATACTTTTTCTGTATCTTCTGTAAGAGATACAGTTTACATATCCACAAAATAAAAATATTTGATTTTTGCTCTGTAAAGAGATATTTGTTGAAATATGTCAAAAACATTAAGAAAAGCTCCGTCAGAGATCTTTGTTTGCACATTTTCCATCTTGAAGTGGTGTTTTTATTATATGATATAATTTATATTAACCCTTTAACAGCATTATTTTGTGATAATTCCTGTGATAAAGTTAATTAACCAAAATATAGAATCAATATTTTTTGTTTTTGTAATACTTTTTCAGTATCTCCTGCGAGAGATACAATTTTTATCATAACCCGACTTTTCATCCAATGTCATTTTGTCCAACGTCATTTCATCCATGTCTTTTGGTCCAACGTCTTTTTGTCCTTTGGTTTTTTTGTCCAATTTTAAATAAACTCTTAAGAAAACAAGTGAACATCAAAGTTAAATAATCGTTGAGAATTTTATTGATAGGATTTGTCATTGGATAAAAATCATCATCGGACAAAAAGACATCGGATGAAAAGACATGGACAAAATGACATTTGATGAAGTGCCTTTGGATGAAAAGACCTTTGACAAAGTGACATCCAATGAAAAGACGTTTGACAAAGTGACATCGGGCGAAAAGACCTCTGATGAAGTGATGTTGGACAAAAATCATCATCATCATCATCATCATTTAACGTCCACTTTCCATGCTAGCATGGGTTGGACGATTTGACTGAGGACTGGTGAAACCGGATGGCAACACCAGCCTCCAATCTGATTTGGCAGAGTTTCTACAGCTGGATGCCCTTCCTAACGCCAACCACTCAGAGAGTGTAGTGGGTGCTTTTACGTGTCACCCGCACAAAGGCCAGTCAGGTGGTACTGGCAACGGCCACGCTCAAAATGGTGTATTTTATGTGCCACCTGCACAAGATCCAGTCCAGGGGCACTGGCAACGATCTCGCTCGAAAATCCTTACACATGTCACGGGCACAAGTGCCAGAAAGGCAACGCTAGGCACAGGTGCTATCCCGATTTCGCTATTCACTTGCCCCAATAAATCTTCGCAAGCTTGGACAAAAAGACGTTTGACAAAGTGACGTTGGACAAAACAAAGTTTGACAAAGTGAAGTCAGACAAAAACATGGGGATGAAAAGACATTTGACGAAGTGACATCAACCGAAAAGACAGAGCACCAACTTTCATATTCACCTCTAAAAGTATTTGATTTTTGCTCTGTGAAGAGATATTTTGACGAAATATGTGAAATAAATAAATAAAATTTGAGAAACTGTCTTTTGTGTAAAGTGCCTCTGAAAGTGTTTCTGTTTCTCATAGCATTTGAAGAGGGTTTTTTTGAAAAAAAAAAGCCATGGGGTAATACTGCTTTCCACAGTTAACAGAAATAAAATTTCGAGTTGATGTTCATTTATTCTTTTACTCTATTACTTCTTTCAGTCATTTGATTGTGGCCA
>NC_142953.1:20827965-20837965 GCF_046866305.1 Octopus bimaculoides | reverse complement strand
GAGGACAAACACAGACACAAAGACACACGCACAGACACATACACACACACGGGTTTCTTTCAGTTTCCGTCCACCATATCCAGTGACAAGGAATTGGTCAGTCCAAGGCTATGGTAGAAGACACTTTGCCCAAGTATGTTACAGTGTGGACTGGGTGCTTTTTACATGGCACTGGCACCAGCATGATCCGTTTTGGCATGGTTTTCACAGCTGAATGCCCTTCCAAATGCCAACCACTTTACAGTGTGGATGGAGTGCTTTTAACATCATGCCAGCACTACAAGAAAAATCCTCTGACGGACTGTTATATCCTGCGATATGATGACGTATTTCATCATCTCTGCACGACTGGCCCGAACAGCGTACCTCGTTGACTGACATTACTGACTGTATTAGTCCCACTATTCATATGTGCATATATGTGTGTGTGTGTTACTCTCCAGTTCTGATAAAGGGTAAAAACCCAGAAACCATGATTTACTGATCTTACCAAGCTGGAGGGGAGGGATTCGCTCCCTTACTCACACTATATCGGACACAGGTTGTGTGTCATTAACCTGCTGGAAAAGATATTTTCCTCAGGACTTATTCTTTGTAAGCCTCGTATTTCTTCTAATGGTCTCTTTTGCTGAACAGCTAAGTTATGGGGACCTAAACACACCAGTATCAATTGTCAAATAATGTTGGGGGGGGGGGGGGGGACAAACATACACACACACACACATGTAATAACATAGTTTTTTTATAAAACAGCCATGTATAGTGGCAAAAAAAAAACGTTACCATATACATATTCTTTTATTCTTTTACTTGTTTCAGTCATTTTGACTATGGCCATGCTGGATCACTGCCTTAAAGAATTTCAAAAAAATTTTAGTCGAAGCAATCAACCCCTGGACTTATTCTTTGTAAGCCTGGTATTCATTCTATCGGTATCTTTTGCTGAACTGGTTGTCAAGCGACGTGGTGGGAGGGGGCAACAAACACAGACACAATCACAGAAATATATACATACAAACATTTATGTAGTTATATACGACAGGCTTCTTTCAGTTTTTGTCTACCAAATCCACTCACAAGGCTTTGGTCGGCCCGAAGCTATAGTAGAAGACACTCACCCGAGGTGCCATGCAGTGGAACTGAACCCGGAATCATGTGGTTGGAAAGCAAGCTTCTTATTTCTTTATTTCCCACATGGGGCTAAACATAGAGGGGACAAACAAGGACAGACAAAGGGATTAAGTTGATTACATCGACACCTGTGCATAACTGGTACTTGATTTATCAACTCCGAAAGGATGAAAGGCAAAGTCGACCTCGGCGGAATTTGAACTCAGAATGTAACGGCAGACAAAATACTGCTAAGCATTTCGCCCGGCGTGCTAACGTTTCTGCCAACTCGCCATCTTACCACACAACCACATCTGCCTAAATAATATATATTTCTCCAACCCATGAAAAAAACAAAAAAAAAAAGCAACATAAAACAAACAAAGAAACACAAAACCACAGTCTATCACTATTATCATCATCATCATCGTCATCATCTCCCACTGGGATTTTCTTTTTTCCCCCATTTTCTAATCAGCGCCAATTGAATGCAAAAAGTCTGTATCGACTACTTCAAAGCCATTACATACAAAACGCTCCAAACAAACAAAACCTTGCCAAGTACTTGAATCGTTTACAAGTATCGACATTGCTTCAGGTAAACGATCGACTCAACTGGTGGAAGACGATTGGTTTAACCTTGAATGTCTCTTAATGTCTCAAATGTCATTTTGTTCTCATTGTTGTTGTTGTTATTGTTGCTGTTGTTTAGCTCCAGGTTAATTTCAATCAAGCAGACATATGTCAAAAGACTTCCCCCTCTGCCCCATGGCCATTTTGTCATTTTGCATATCCAGGATTATACCATTATAACCTGAGGATTTTTTTTCTTATTATTTTTGTAAGATTTTTCAGTCATCTGTTATGCAATATTTGCAGTTTTATACATTGGAGTGGCACTTCACCAGACTCGCATTAAAAGGTGTGATGTCACATTGTGCCACAGTCAAGTGTGTTATGGTGCTTATATCAGGAAGAAACAACAAGGAAAAGAAATAAGAAAATAATGGTGAAATAGCAGACAAAACCATGGCGGTCATCATTGAAATCGGATTCTTTTATTTGCTTCATACATTTGACTGTGGCCATGCTGGAGCACCACCTTTAGTCGAACAAATCGACCCCAGGACTATTCTTTGTAAGACTAGTACTTATTCTACCGGTCTCTTTTGCCGAACCACTAAGTCATGCGGACCTAAAAACACCACCATCGGTTGTCAAGTGATGTTGGGGAGGGGGACAAACACACAAACACACACACATATACACGATGTGCATCTTCCAGTTTCCATCTATCAAATCCACTCACAAGGCTTTGGTTGACCAAAGTCTGTAACAGAAGGTGCCATGCAGTGGGACTGAACCTGGAACCATGTGGATCGGAAGCAAGCTTTTTACCACACAGCCACTCCTGCGCCTAATTGTTTATCATTTACTTGTTTCAGTCATTAGACTGAGGCCATGCTGGGGCACCACCTTGAAGAATCTTGAGTTATATGAATCAATTGTGTACTTTTTTTTTTTAAGCTTGTTACTTATTCTATTGGTCTCTTTTGCTGAACTGCTAAGTTACGGGGGACATAAACATACCAACGCCAGTTGTCAAGTGAAGATGGAGGACAAACACAGATACAAAGACACACACACACATATCTATACAACCGAAAGGCTTCTTTCAGTTTCCATCAACCAAATCCACTAACAAGGCCCTGGTTGGTTTGAGGCTATAGCAGAAGACACCCAAGATGCCACGCAATGGGATTGAACCTGAAACTATGTGGGTGGGAAGCAAACTTCTTACCACACAGCCAGATAAAGTCTCCCCACAATTCACAACTTTTTCACTGCTCCTGGCAACTGCTTCTTACTGACAAGCAGGTCTTTCTCCACTGCATCTTTCTTCAGTCAGTTACCACAATAATCATCATCATCATCATCATCATCATCATCATCATTTAACGTCCGCTTTCTATGCTGGCATGGGTTGGACAGTTTGACTGAGGACTGGTAAGCCAGAGGCTGCACCAGGCTCAATCTGATCTGGCAAACTTTCTACAGCTGGATGCCCTTCCTAACGCCAACCACTCTGTGAGTGGAGTGGGTGCTTTTTATGTGCCACCGGCATGAGGGCCAGTCAGGCGGTTCTGGCAACGACCACGTTCAAAAGGTGTTTTTACGTGCTACCTGCACGGGAGCCAGACTTGTGGCATTGGCAACAACCATGCTTGAATGTTGTTTACCACGTGCCACCTGTACATGTGCAGGTAAGGTGAAGCTGGCAACAATCACGCTCGAATGGTGCTTTTCATGTGTCACAAGTTTTCATGTAAACTTCCATTTGTAATACATTGATGCCTGTTTATACTTTCTACAACCCTAGGCATTTTAGTGTATACACCATCTAGTTTCTTCCCAAGTGCTTGTGTCAGGTCCATGTACCTGATCCGTATGATATTAATAATCCTTTCTACTGGAAGCGCAAAGCCACATATTTTGGGGAAGGGATTAAATCGATTACATTGACCCCAGTGCATAACTGGTACATATTTAATCGACCCCGGTGCATAACTGGTATTTATTTAATCAACCCTGAAAGGATGAAAAGCAAAGTTGACCTTGGTGGAAATTGAACTCAGAACATAGTGGCAGACAAAATACAGCCGAGCATTTTGCCTGGTGTGCTAATGATTCTGCCAGCTCGCTACCTGAATTATAATAATAATAATAATAATAATAATAATAATAATAATAATAATAATTATAATAATAATAATAATAAACATAAGAAAAATGATATATAAGATGTGTGTGTGTGTGTGTGTGTGTGTGTGTGTGTTGCTTTAGAATTCCTCATCTATAAAAAATATATTTGAGACTGTGTCTTGAAGCTCAGAGATTTTCTCAGCCATTAAATCACCGATTCTTCAAAGTATTAGCTCAAAGAAAATTCCTTTACTCTAAAGGGCAATATTTATGTGGGGTTTTTATCAAATAAACAACACAGACCTATATATATATGCAATGGATGCCCGTGTATGAGCGCATGCGTGTGTGTGGGTATGTGTGTGTGTGCACGTGTGAGTGTTCATGTGTGTGAGTGTGTGTGCACATGTGTGTTCATGTGAATGTGTGCACATGTGTGTGTGTGTGTGTGCACATGTGCGTGTGCGTTTATCTGCATATGTTTTAGTCCATGTGTGTGTGTGTGTGTGTGTGTGTGTGTGTGTGTGTGTGTGTTTGTTTGTACATACCAAACCCTTAAAACTGCCAAAAAAAGAAACAAGAAAGAAAAAAAAAATTGACCAAAAATGCTATATGAGATATCCCCCAAAGAATTAAAACACACACTGCTTGGTTAATGACCCACTAGCATTCTACAGTGAATTAAGTGTTCAATATTTCTTCCAATCATTTACATTATAGATTTATATGGAAACAGATGCTATGAGCAAGTCCCATACTGCAATATTACAGTCATACTCCATAACTGGACATAACTGATTGAGTTATTCAAGTAACACATGGTCCCATCTAATTGAACGCAAGCTCTGGCACCCTCCGTTTACCTTCACCCCCCCCCACCCCCAGTATGCCTTTCATATATATCTGCTTACATATGAGTGCATGCGTGTGTGTGTGTGTGTGTGTGTGTGTGCACGCGTGCACATACATACATATATATATATATAAGCCATACATGTACAGGAGCGGCTGTGTGGTAAGAAGTTTGCTTTCCAACCACACGGTTCCATGTTCAATCTCACTGTGTGGCACCTTGGGCAAGTGTCTTCTACTATAACATCGGGCCGACCAAGACCTTATGAGTGGATTTGGTAGATAGAAACTGAAAGAAGCCTGTCATATATATATATATATATATATATGTATGTATGTATGTATATATATTTATGTGTGTGTGTCTTTGTGTCTGTGTTTGTCCCAACCATCTATCATCTGACAACTGATGTTGGTGTGTTTGCGTCCCCAAAACTTGGAGGTTCAGCAAAAGAGACTAATAGAATAAGTACCAGGCTTACAAAGAATAAGTTCTGGGGTCGGTGCTCAAGCATGGCCGCAGTCAGTGACTGAAACAAGTGAAAGAATACATACATACGTGTAGGCGCGTGGTTGTGTGGTAAGTAGCTTGCTTACCAACCACATGGTTCCAGGTTCAGTTCCACCGCGTGGCACCTTGGGCAAGTGTCTTCTACTATAGGCCTCAGGCCGACCAAAGCCTTGTGAGTGGATTTGGTAGATGGAAACTGAAAGAAGCTTGTTGTATATATATGCATATATATATGTGTATGTTTGTGTGTCTGTGTTTGTACCAAACCATCACTTGACAACCAATGTTGGCATGTTTACGTCCCCGGAACTTAGCGGTTCAGTCAAAGAGACTGATAGAATAAGTACTAGGCTTACAAAGAATAAGTCCTGGGGTCGGTTTGTTCGACTAAAGGTGGTGCTGCAGCATGGCCACAGTCAAATGACTCAAGCAAATAAAAGAATATATATATATATATATATATATATATATATATATATATATATACATACACACACACAAACACACACACACACATACAGGGGTGCAAAAGTAGGTATACAGCAAATATCACATCACTATTATGATAATTAATTCGTTAAAATTATTAGCACATTAAATTAATTAGCCTAATTTTTGATACTTTCAGTGTCATTAATCAAGAAAATACGTTTATCATAACTATAATAATATTTCTATTGTTAACTTTCAATTTTTTTGATAAAAAATAAATGGGTATTGTACGTGTTTTTTTTTGTACATGGGTATTGTATATGTTTTTTTTTTCCAAACTGTATACTTACTTTTGCACCACCCTGCATATATATATATATATATTCACACATTCATATATATAAATACATATATATATACATACATACATACATACATATATACACACACACGCGCTCACACATATATATATACACACACACACATACATTCATATATTCATATATATATATATATATACACACACATGCATATCTATACACACACGCTCACACATATATACATACACACACACACACACTCATATTCACACATGCATATATATATATATATTCACACATTCGTACACACACACACACACACATATATATATATAGATATAGATATATATGCAAACAAGCGTATCTATATACACACACACACACACACACAGCTGTTTCCTTTTAAGTGTGTCTCTTTCACCCACTCCTCTTCCTGCCACTCTCTCCTCAAAAATCAAAGAAGCCACATTAGTTGGACTAGTTAAGTACATTCTACATCTTTAGAAGCTATTTGCATAATGTTTCAATTTCTAACCAGAAATTATGGGTAAAATCGATCTCTGTGTATATGTGTATATTTTGAGGTACAGGCATGACTGTGTAGTAAAAAAACTTGTTTCTCAACCACGTGGTTCTGGGTTCAGTCTCAGTGCATGGCACCTTGGGTAAGTGTCTTCTACTATAGCCTTGGGCTGACCAAAGCCTTGTGAGTGGATTTGGTAGACGGAAACTAAATGAAGCCCGTCGTATATATATATATATATATATATATGTGTGTGTGTGTGTGTGTGTGTGTGTGTGTGTGTGTGTGTGCGTGCGTGTGTGTTTGTGTGTCTGTGTTTGTCCCCCCAACAAAACAATACTATTGTATTGCAATAATAGTTATTATTTTATATATATACACATGAGTGGCTGTGTGGTAAGTAGCTTGCTTACCAACTATATGGTTCCGGGTTCAGTCCCACTACGTGGCGCCTTGGGCAAGTGTTTTCTACTATAGCCTCGGGCCGACTAAAGCCTTGTGAGTGGATTTAGTAGACGGAAACTGAAAGAAGTCCATCGTATATATGTATATATATGTTTGTGTGCCTGTGTTTGTCCGCCCCCCCCCCCCACATCGCTTGACAACTGATGCTGGTGTGTTTACATCCCCGTAACTTAGCGGTTCGACAAAAGAGACTGATAGAATAAGTACTGGGCTTACAAAGAATAAGTCCTGGGGTCGATTCACTCGACTAAAGGTGGTGCTCCAGCATGGCTGCAGTCAAATGACTGAAACAAGTAAAAAAGTAAAAGAGTATATATACTTGAGAAGACCCATGAAGCCAAGTGAAATTGTAGTCATGATCAATGTTGGTGTCATGTAAATGGCACCCATGCCGGTGGCACATAAAGAGCACCTTTTTAGCGTTGGGCCTCACGGAGGCAAAGTGGCTTCCTCTTGAGCATTTAGCCTTACAGAAGCAATGACTGAGACCCTTGGGATTATGTCGTGCTTGAGAAGAAGACCCATCAAGCCGAGCAAAATCGCAGTTGTGGCAGATACCAGTGGCACGCAAATGGCACCCGTGATGGTGGCATGTAAAAGCAGTCATCACACTCTCATAGTAGTTGGTGTTGGGAAAGTCAGCCAGCCATAAAAAGCCATGCCAAATCAGACTGGAGTCTGGTGCTGCCTTGCAGTTTCCCAACCGCGGTTCAAAGCATCCAACCCATGCCAGCATGGACAACGGATGTTAAATGATGATGATGATGATGATGATGATGATGATGATGATATGTATTTATTTATGATTATGTGTCTTCATGTCTGTGTTTGTCCCCACCCACCATCGCTTGACAACCGATGCTGGTGTATTTATGTCTCCGTATCCTAGCAGTTCAACAAAAGAGACTGATAGAATATGTACTAGGCTTACAAGAATAAGTCCTGGAGTCGATTTGTTTGACTAAAACCCCTTAAGGTGGTGCTCCAGCATGGCTGCAGTCAAATGACTGAAACGAATAAAATTATAAAAGAATTGTTTTAAAACTGGATGCTCTTCCTGTCGCTAACCATTACTTGTTTTTTTTTTTTTGAAGGGAACGATTTTTAAAAAAAATTTTATAAGAGTGCATGGCCTAGTGGCTAGGGGGTTGCACTCATGGTCACAAGATCGTGGTTTCAATTCCCAGACCGGGTGGTGAATTGTGTTCTTGAGCAAAACACTTCATTTCATATTATTCTACAATCATTTCGACACCTCACACGTGGCACACTGTGCACCTGTTCAGGTAACATCGATTTGATGGAGGGGCTGAGCTAATGTGCAGCACAGCCATCTGATCACTATAAACAAATCATCTGTGCAGGTTCTTCAGCAAGACATTGCAGAACCCTCTTTTATTTTCTATTCCACTTGTCCCTAAAAGAACAGAGTCAGAGAAAGAATCTTCGTTGGCAGCGAATGTCAACAAACGTCACTGTTTCTATGATTTCATGCAAAGTGGCAAATGTAAACATTCACACAGACACATTCATACCTGTACATTCTCACACATACACAAAGGCTTCCATACATTTTCCATGTATCAATTCCACTAACATGCTATTTGTAGGCCCATGGCTACAGCTGAAGACACTTGCTAAAGTGCCACATAGTGAAACAGAACTTGAGACCATGTGGTTTTCAAAACGAACTCCATCTCCATGCAGCTTTATTATCATCATCATCATCATCATCATCATTATCATCATCATTGTTTAACATCCACCTTACATGCTAGCATGGATGGGACAGTTCAAGAGCCGGCCAGGCAGAAGCCTGCGCCAGACTTCTGTGACTGTTTTGGCAGGATTTTTACAGTTGGATGCCCTTCATAACACCAACCACTCAGCAGAGTGGACTTTGTGCTTTTTACATGGCACAAGCAACAAACAAGGTCAGTTTTAGCAATGTTTTTACAGCTGGATGCCCTTCTAAACACCAACCACCTTACAATGTGGACCTGATGCTTTTAAGTGGCCCCTGCACTGACAGAGCAACCAAGTACTCACAAAACAAAAAAAAAAAAAAAGAATCGTTCACCCAATTTCTGTTGGTCTGTTATGATTTTCAGTGAGTTTGGTGGCTTTTTGAGTATTTTAACTCTTATTTCTAGCAAGCTGGTATTTCGTGTACCCACTATTATAATCATTTATTAATTATAAAATTTTATTGATTTGCCATATAACAGCATCATTGCTTGCTGGATACTAATATTATTGTTATTATTATTATTATTATTATTATCATTATTACCACCGCCTTAATGAAGGCAGAGCTATTGTTTTCAGCCATGTTTGTTTGTTTGTTTGTCTGTGGACAAGATATCTCAAGAACTGCTGGATGGATTCAGATGAAACTTTCAGGAATGTTTGGCCTCGTGACTGGCACAAACTAATTAGATTTTGGGATCGATCCAGTACCAGATAAGGATTCTGGATTATTTGTCCGATTTTTTTTACTTTACATGTATATGTAAAGTTTCACATAGTTCTCTTGTACACGCACGCACATACACACACATTTTCAGCATTGAACATTACCATCCCATTACCATTGTATACACACACTGACACGCATGCGAACATACCTCTCTTTTACACTCATATATACTCACACTTCAAACACTGTTTATCGGATTTTTCACTCTTTTCTTCATTATTCATCTATCACCCACTTTCTTTCTCATTCATACAATGCTCTTTGCCATTTATCTCCATCACTTCTTACTTCAGCTCTATTTTATATATGTGGTTGGCATTAGGAAGGGCATCCAGCTGTAGAAACTCTGCCAAATTAGATTGGAGCCTGGTGTAGCCATCCGGTTTCACCAGTCCTCAGTCAAATCGTCCAACCCATGCTAGCATGGAAAGCGGACGTTAAATGACGATGATGATGACGATGATATATATATATATATATATATATATATATATATATATATATATATATATATATATATATATATCAACTTTAAATAGAGCTCAAAAATAGAGTTGATATATATTCAAAAACTCAACTGCGAGTTTTTTGCTAAGATTGTTAAC
>NC_142953.1:20785465-20820465 GCF_046866305.1 Octopus bimaculoides | reverse complement strand
AAATAGATATATATGTACATATATGTGTGTGTGCATGTGTGTGTACGCTTATGCATATATAGATATGTGTGTAAATATGTGTGTGTGTGTATGTATCCTTATACATTTATAGATATATACATACACACACACACACATATATATGTATATACATATCTATACATATGTACTTACACATACAAACACACACATATATATTACGTATATATGTATATATATAATTGCAGCATGGAAGGTGTTTATAAGCCATTTAAAATAACACACAAAAACCGTTAGATTCACTTCAACATTTAAATTTAATTTAAAATGTATATATATATATATATATATATATATATATATATATATATATATATATATATATATATATAGCTATATATATATATATATATATATATATATATATATATTTAAATTCTTAAATATACTCAAATACCCAAAATTTCAAGGAGTTCCTGCCTTAAAAACAGGAACTAACCACAGTTATTTTGTGTTCTTTGCTACATTGGTTTCTATTAACCCATTTATTCTATCAGAAGAATTTTTATTCATTAAGGTAGAAGAAATACACATAATTATATATATATATATATATATATATATATCTATATATATATATATATATATATATATATATATATATATATATATATATATATATGTATATATATATATATAGATATACATATATACATGTATATATATATATATATATATATATATATACATGTATATATATATACATGTATATATATATATATATACATGTATATATATATATACATGTATATATATATACATGTATATATATATATATATATATATATATATATATATATATATATATATATATAATTATGTGTATTTCTTCTACCTTAATGAATAAAAATTCTTCTGATAGAATAAATGGGTTAATAGAAACCAACACTGTCTGTTTTTTATGTTTTATTTATATTCCTGCAGAACTATATATATATATATATATATATATATATATATATATATAGCTACATACATATATAAATGTAAGTGTATATATATAAACAGACAGAGGTAGATACACACACACACACAGTACTTGTATCTACTGTATTTCCTTTCTTTTCCATTTCTTCTTTCTCCGTTAATAAAAGGTGATGTCAGATAGACTTGTGGCTGATTGCATGGTGTGAAGGAAAGACGGTGTAGAATTTAATCAGATATAGTAGATGGATAATGGCGACTCTTGTAATGTCTTGTACAACTTAACAATTTTTAATTTTTGCTTTTTCATATTTTTCTGTTGGGATTCTTGATTCTTTCACCAAAAAAAAAAAAAGACAAAACAAATTCTTGTGATTTTATTAATATTGTTGTTGATCTTCTTCCTATGAGGATTCTGTTATTCAATTATTCTTTGATTTGTTTCAGTCAATTGGACTGCAGCCATGCTGGAGCACCGCCTTAATGGGATCTTAGTCCAAGAAATCGACTCCAGGACTTATTCTTTGTAAGCTCCGTACTTATTCTATTGGTCTCTTTTGCCGAACCACAAATGTTATGGGGACGTAAACATACCAACAATGGTTGTCAAGTGATGCTGGGGGGACAAACACAGACACACAAACATATATTATATATAAATGATGGGCTTCTTTCAGTTCCTGTCTACCAAATCCACTCACAAAGCTGGTCAGTCCAAGGCTATAGCAGAAGACTCTTGCCCAATGTGCCACACAGTGGGACTGAAACCGGAATTATGTGATTGAGAAGCAAGCTTCTCACCAAACAACAGTGCATGCAGCTATAATGACGACTGGCACCCATGCCAACCTCTCCTTCATTGGACACTAAACCTGGCTTGCGAGGCCTGTTGGGGCAAGTGAAATCGTAATTGAACCATACTCGATGACTGGCACCTGCGCCAGTGGAGCACTAACAGCACTGTCTGAGCGTGTTCATTGCCAGTGGAGCACTAACAGCACTGTCTGAGCGTGTTCATTGCCAGTGGAGCACTAACAGCACTGTCTGAACGTGTTCATTGCCAGTGGAGCACTAACAGCACTGTCTGAGCGTGTTCATTGCCAGTGGAGCACTAACAGCACTGTCTGAGCGTGTTCATTGCCAGTGGAGCAATAACAGCACTGTCTGAACGTGTTCATTGCCAGTGGAGCACTAACAGCACTGTCTGAGCGTGTTCATTGCCAGTGGAGCACTAACAGCACTGTCTGAGCGTGTTCATTGCCAGTGGAGCACTAACAGCACTGTCTGAGCGTGTTCATTGCCAGTGGAGCACTAACAGCACTGTCTGAGCGTGTTCATTGCCAGTGGAGCACTAACAGCACTGTCTGAGCGTGTTCATTGCCAGTGGAGCACTAACAGCACTGTCTGAGCGTGTTCATTGCCAGTGGAGCACTAACAGCACTGTCTGAGCGTGTTCATTGCCAGTGGAGCACTAACAGCACTGTCTGAGCGTGTTCATTGCCAGTGGAGCACTAACAGCACTGTCTGAACGTGTTCATTGCCAGTGGAGCACTAACAGCACTGTCTGAACGTGTTCATTGCCAGTGGAGCACTAACAGCACTGTCTGAACGTGTTCATTGCCAGTGGAGCACTAACAGCACTGTCTGAGCGTGTTCATTGCCAGTGGAGCACTAACAGCACTGTCTGAGCGTGTTCATTGCCAGTGGAGCACTAACAGCACTGTCTGAGCATGTTCATTGCCAGTGGAGCAATAACAGCACTGTCTGAACGTGTTCATTGCCAGTGGAGCACTAACAGCACTGTCTGAGCGTGTTCATTGCCAGTGGAGCACTAACAGCACTGTCTGAGCGTGTTCATTGCCAGTGGAGCACTAACAGCACTGTCTGAGCGTGTTCATTGCCAGTGGAGCACTAACAGCACTGTCTGAGCGTGTTCATTGCCAGTGGAGCACTAACAGCACTGTCTGAGCGTGTTCATTGCCAGTGGAGCACTAACAGCACTGTCTGAGCGTGTTCATTGCCAGTGGAGCAATAACAGCACTGTCTGAACGTGTTCATTGCCAGTGGAGCACTAACAGCACTGTCTGAGCGTGTTCATTGCCAGTGGAGCACTAACAGCACTGTCTGAGCGTGTTCATTGCCAGTGGAGCACTAACAGCACTGTCTGAGCGTGTTCATTGCCAGTGGAGCACTAACAGCACTGTCTGAGCGTGTTCATTGCCAGTGGAGCACTAACAGCACTGTCTGAGCGTGTTCATTGCCAGTGGAGCACTAACAGCACTGTCTGAGCGTGTTCATTGCCAGTGGAGCACTAACAGCACTGTCTGAGCGTGTTCATTGCCAGTGGAGCACTAACAGCACTGTCTGAGCGTGTTCATTGCCAGTGGAGCACTAACAGCACTGTCTGAGCGTGTTCATTGCCAGTGGAGCACTAACAGCACTGTCTGAGCGTGTTCATTGCCAGTGGAGCACTAACAGCACTGTCTGAGCGTGTTCATTGCCAGTGGAGCAATAACAGCACTGTCTGAACGTGTTCATTGCCAGTGGAGCACTAACAGCACTGTCTGAGCGTGTTCATTGCCAGTGGAGCACTAACAGCACTGTCTGAGCGTGTTCATTGCCAGTGGAGCACTAACAGCACTGTCTGAACGTGTTCATTGCCAGTGGAGCACTAACAGCACTGTCTGAACGTGTTCATTGCCAGTGGAGCACTAACAGCACTGTCTGAGCGTGTTCATTGCCAGTGGAGCAATAACAGCACTGTCTGAACGTGTTCATTGCCAGTGGAGCACTAACAGCACTGTCTGAGCGTGTTCATTGCCAGTGGAGCACTAACAGCACTGTCTGAACGTGTTCATTGCCAGTGGAGCACTAACAGCACTGTCTGAGCGTGTTCATTGCCAGTGGAGCACTAACAGCACTGTCTGAACGTGTTCATTGCCAGTGGAGCACTAACAGCACTGTCTGAGCGTGTTCATTGCCAGTGGAGCACTAACAGCACTGTCTGAGCGTGTTCATTGCCAGTGGAGCACTAACAGCACTGTCTGAGCGTGTTCATTGCCAGTGGAGCACTAACAGCACTGTCTGAGCGTGTTCATTGCCAGTGGAGCACTAACAGCACTGTCTGAGCGTGTTCATTGCCAGTGGAGCACTAACAGCACTGTCTGAGCGTGTTCATTGCCAGTGGAGCAATAACAGCACTGTCTGAACGTGTTCATTGCCAGTGGAGCACTAACAGCACTGTCTGAGCGTGTTCATTGCCAGTGGAGCACTAACAGCACTGTCTGAGCGTGTTCATTGCCAGTGGAGCACTAACAGCACTGTCTGAGCGTGTTCATTGCCAGTGGAGCACTAACAGCACTGTCTGAGCGTGTTCATTGCCAGTGGAGCACTAACAGCACTGTATGAGCGTGTTCATTGCCAGTGGAGCAATAACAGCACTGTCTGAACGTGTTCATTGCCAGTGGAGCACTAACAGCACTGTCTGAGCGTGTTCATTGCCAGTGGAGCACTAACAGCACTGTCTGAGCGTGTTCATTGCCAGTGGAGCACTAACAGCACTGTCTGAGCGTGTTCATTGCCAGTGGAGCACTAACAGCACTGTCTGAACGTGTTCATTGCCAGTGGAGCACTAACAGCACTGTCTGAGCGTGTTCATTGCCAGTGGAGCACTAACAGCACTGTCTGAGCGTGTTCATTGTCAGTGGAGCAATAACAGCACTGTCTGAACGTGTTCATTGCTAGTGGAGCACTAACAGCACTGTCTGAGCGTGTTCATTGCCAGTGGAGCACTAACAGCACTGTCTGAACGTGTTCATTGCCAGTGGAGCACTAACAGCACTGTCTGAGCGTGTTCATTGCCAGTGGAGCACTAACAGCACTGTCTGAACGTGTTCATTGCCAGTGGAGCACTAACAGCACTGTCTGAGCGTGTTCATTGCCAGTGGAGCACTAACAGCACTGTCTGAGCGTGTTCATTGCCAGTGGAGCACTAACAGCACCGTCCGAGCGTGTTCAGTGCCAGAGTTCAAATTCCTCTGAGGTTGACTTTGCCTTTCATCCTTTTGGAGTTAATTAAATAAGTACCGGTTATGCAATTGCGTCGATTTAATCAATTGGCCCCCTCCCGCAAAATGTCAGGCTTAATGCCTGTAGTAGAAAGGATTATTATTATTATTGCTGTTGTTGTTATTAAGGTGGTGAGCAGGCAGAATCGTTACCATATCAGGAAAAATGCTTAATGATGTTTCTTTCAGCTCTTTACATCCTGAGCTCAAATGCTGTCAAGGTCGACTTGGCCCTTTACCATTCGATGTTTGTTGAAAGAAGCACCAGTCAAATACAGGGCTCAATGTGATGAACTTAAACCTGCAAGTAGATTTGGTAGACAGAAACTGAAAGAAGCCTTCATAAATACATGTGTGTATGTGTGTGTGTACGGCTGTATGTGTGTGTGTGTGTACGCCTGTATGTATGTGTGTGTGTGTATATGTGTACTCCTATGTGTGTTCATGTGTTCTAGTCTTCAGATTATGTGGTAGTTGTAAATGAGTATTACTGTCATACAAGCAGTGTCATTCACTTCCAATCTTCCATGGAACAAGGCCTGAAATTTTGGGGGAGGGGCCTAGTCGATTAGATCGACTCCAGTATGTGACTGGTACTTAATTTATAGACCCCGAAAAGACGAAAGGCAATGC
Source organism: Octopus bimaculoides (assembly GCF_046866305.1). Taxonomy (NCBI): domain Eukaryota; kingdom Metazoa; phylum Mollusca; class Cephalopoda; order Octopoda; family Octopodidae; genus Octopus; species Octopus bimaculoides. The sequence continues at coordinate 20,814,802 of NC_142953.1, read as the reverse complement.
TGACCTTGGCAGAATTTGAACTCAGAACCTAAAGACAGACGAAATATCACTAAGCATTTTACCCAGTGTGGTAACAATTCTGCCAGATCACCACCTTATGCCTTGTAAAATATGACCTTGCTTAGAAATAGGAGAGGGTTGTCAACAAAAAGCCATATGACCACTGGAAAATCTGCCTCAATGAATGCCATCTAACCCATGTCAGCATGCAAAAGGGGACACTAAAACGATGATGATGATGATGATATCTGTTTCACTGGCTCATAATTGACAGGTAAAATTTGAACAGCATCTCCTTTATTTTTTATTCATCATCATCATTTAACATCCGCTTTCCATGCTAGAATGGGTTGGATGATTTGACTGGCGACTGGCGAACGAGATGGCTACACAATCCAATCTGGCAGAGTTTCTACAGCTGGATGCCCTTCCTAACACCAACCACTCTGGGAGTGGTTGGTGTTAGAAACCAACCACTCTGGCAACGGCCACACTCAAATGGTGTTTTTTTACATGCCACCTGCACAGGAGCCAGTCCAATGTTTTGTTCACATGCCACCGGCAGAAGTGCCAGTAAGGCGAAGCTGGAAACGATCGTGCTTTTTACGTGCCACCAGCATGGAAGCGAGACCGCTGCTCTGGCAGTGATCCCACTTGGATGGTGCTGTTAGCGCTCCACTGGCATGGGTGCCAGTCATCGGTTTTGTTCAGTTTCTGTCTACCAAATCCACTCACAAGGTTTTGGTCAGCCCAAGGCTATAGTAGATGACACTTGCCCAAGGTGCCACGCAGTGGGACTGAACCCAGAGCCATGTGGTTGATAAGCAAGCTACTTACCACACAGCCACTCCTGCACCTATAAATATATATATATTTATAGTGTAAAGAGCCCCTTCGTTCATGAATGACCATCGGGTTGCACCTAGAAAGTTCCCTTCCAAGGCACAAGTCTAGGCAAGGTTGTTTATGAAAGAGCAGCAGTCGCCAATGCAGACCAACCTCCCTTCTCTACACCACTGATGTTATCCAAGAGAAAGGCAAAGGGGCTGATACAGCTTGCCACTAGTGACGTTGCAATTCATTCCTACAGCTGAGTGAATTGGAGCAATGGTCCAGGGATCAAACTCATTACCTCATGATTGTGAGCATGACATTCTAACCACTGAGCCATGTGCCTTCACAAAGGAAAAGTCGGCTTTGGTGGAATTTGAACTCAAATCGTAGCCGAACAATTATTCTGTGCTGATGAAGAGAAATACCCCAGAAATCGTGATACACAGACATTGTTTTGAGCTGAGTGGGGGTGCTAGATTCCTTTGTTTGAAAATACAATGACACAGATCGTGTCATATAGCCAGCTGGAGATGATGTCTGTTGGGGCTAAATTACAGCAACATTCGTCCTAAATCAGGACTGCCATGTTATGTTGACAAACAATCTTTACTTCAAATCGTAAAGACGGAAGAAATACCACTGAACATCTCGCTTGGTGTGCTAATGGCTCTGCCAGCTTGGTAGTCTATGTTCACCCAGAAATATGGATCACCATGTAATATGTCTGCACGTGTGTAATTGTGTGCAGACCCTTTGGAGGAGGTGTCGGTGAACTCCGCCCAGGAATAATGGACAGAGAAGACAGATGGATGGTTGGATGGACTTTAATAACCATTTCATAACCACAGACATCATCCACAGATTGAGAATAAAACATTCATGTTTGTTTACTTCTTTGTACTCCTGACAATAAATACAACAAACTCAAGTCCAAACTCTGGAGAAAAGCTGTCCTTTCATTAAGTAACATTACTCTCCAGGTTTATTATCATTATTATTATATCTCGTCTACTTAACTTATTAAAAAATCAACATAAGACACAAATACTATATTGATTATTTTAAGTGGAACTTGTTTCTGTTTCTGCAGCCTGATTGTTCTTTGACTTGATAACAATATTGATAACAATAAACAATGGTAGAGTTGTTTGAGCAGCGAATAAAAAAAAAAGTGTTTTGAGGTATTTGGTCCCACTCCTTCCATTCTGATTTCAAATCTTGCTGACATCGTCATCGTCTTTTCATTCAAAAATAGGAAATTGATAGCCATTGCAGCATCAGATACAATGGATTTCTGTTACGCTGAATCTTGTGAAGGAGATAACAAGCAACTGAGATATGTGGTGCATTGTTGTACTCAACAAGATCTGCCCACCTAAGTAAAAAACACTGGTGCTGGTGCCACATAAAGGGCACAGATGCTGGTGCCACATAAAAAGCACCGATGCTGGTGCCACATAAAAAGCACTGGTGATGGTGCCACATAAAAAGCACTGGTGATGGTGCCACATAAAAGGCACAGGTGATGGTGCCACATAAAAAGTACAGGTGCTGATTCCACATAAAAAGCACCAATGCTGGTGTCATGTAAAAGACACTGGTGATGGTGCCACATAAAAAAACACTAGTTCTTGTACCACATAAAAGGCACCAATGCTGGTTCCACATAAAAGGCACTGGTGATGGTGCCACATAAAAATCCCCCAGTCAACTCTGCAAAGTGGTTGGCATTAAGAAGAGCATCCAAACATAGAAACCAAGCCAAATCAGACTGGAACCTGGTGCAGCTCTCCAGCCTTACCAGCTCTGGTCAAACCGTCCAACCCATGCCAGCACGGAAAGCAGGCATTAAAGGATGACGATTCTTGTCCCTTCTGTTCTGAGTTCAAATCTTGATGTGATCAACATTACCTTCCACCCAATGGCAGCAAAATGGCAAAGTCATTTGAGCAGCAGATGAAACAGCCTGCAATGGTTGTTCCAGATCCTTCTGTTAAGAGATCAGATTCTGTTGAATTCAGCTTTGCTTTTCAAACCCCTGGGTTTAATAAAATAAAGCACCGGCCAAGTCCTGGGACCAATGCTACCAGCAATTCCGCTTCTACCAAAATTACTGGCTTTGCACCTAAATCAGAAGCCAATATTTCATTTGATACAGAACAGTGATGTACACTAGCATAACTAGGGGGAGGGCATAGGAGCAGTCCACCCGGGGTGGCACTTTTGGCTCTGCTGTAGGCAACATGTGTCTCTTTGTGGGGTCCAGAGGGCAGCAAATGGAAGGGCCGCCCTGGGTGGTACACATACTCTAGCTACGCTAATGGCAATGTGGCATAATGAGCAAAATGCTTAGCGGTATTTCGTAGTCTTAACGCTCTGAGCTAAAATTCCGCCAAGGTTGACTTTGCCTTTCATCCTTTTGAGGTATCGATAAAACAAGTACCAACTGAATACTGAGGTTGATGTAATTGACTAGCCCCCTCCCCACCGCCTCCACTTCTCACAAACTTGCTGGCCTTGTGCCAAAATTGGAAACTATTATTATTATTAAGGTTATCTATATATATAAAAATGAGAATGTGTGTCTGTCTGTCTGTCTGTGTGAATCCCTAAAACTCGAGAACTACGCAACCAATTTCATTCAAATTTTACAGATGCCTTACTTAGGGTTCCAGTTGTGTTTTACTCAAACAAAATTTTAACTTCTTGCAGAGTTCGAGCCCACGGCAACATAATATCTCCTCCACTATTTAAGTATTATGTGTCAAAAGTGAAACAAAAACACTCATGTCAAATACTTTCACTTTAAAAATGAAACTATTCCACTAACTGAAACAATCACATTTCGATACTGTAGTGACAGATACTTTCACAGAGAGAGAAAGAGAGAAAGAGAGAGACAGAAAGAGAGAAAGAGAGAGATGTATATGTATACATATACATGTATATGTACACCATTTCGATACTGTAATGACAGATACTTTCAGAGAGACAGAGAGAGAGAGAGAAAGAGAGAGAGAAAGAGAGAGAGAGAAAGCGAGAGAGAGAAAGAGAGAGAGAGAAAGAGAGAGAGAGAGAGAGAAAGAGAGAGAGAGAAAAAGAGAGAGAGAGAGAGAAAGAGAGAGATAGAGAGAAAGAGAGAGAGAGAGATGTATATGTATACATATAGATCTACACGTATATGTATATATATAGATCTATACATACATGTATATGTATACATATGTGTAGATGTATATATATATATATATAGATGTACATGTAATATGTACACATATATACATATATACATGCATACAGATATCTATACATATATACACCCATCACACACACATACACATGCACACAAACACACACATTAGTCATTTGTTTTCTTATCCAAAACTACGTCAAAAGTACTGAATGGATCTTTATGAAATTTGGAAATTATATTCTTTGCATAACGGCCATAACTCCCATGAAAATTCATATATTTTTGATGTTGATGAAATTTTAACCTGAACATAACAGATGAGCATTATTTAGAAAATGATGTCACACGTTATCGAGGCTACCATTCTTTCTGGATGTGCAAAAGGGGATGACGTCTTTATTCCAAGAATTCCTCTTACTCCATCAGGAGCAGACATTCCTTTTACATTCAGAAGACTACAATTCTCCCTTCGTGTGACTTTTGCCATGTCCATAAACAAATATCAGGGTCAAACACTGTCTGTAGCTGGTCTTCTCTTGGAAGAGCCCTGCTTCTCACATGGACAACTGTATGTTGGCTGCTCAAGAGTGGGCAGCAACAAAAAACCTATTTGTATATGCTCCACAAGGGAAAACAAGGAACATAGTTTACAATGAGGTGTTATAATCACAACAGCAAGAAAGTATGTACATGATCACCTTCTTTTACGAAACTTCATTGACTTTCATATATTTATATTGATATACATATATATACGTGTGTTTGGGTGCGTGTGTGTATATACATCTCTCTATATAAAGATGATGCGTAATCTAGACGGCGTTTTTAGATTTCATTATTCTCTTTAACCCGGGCAACGCCGGGTATTTCTGCTAGTTAATAATAATTTTGTGTGTATAAGATGATGGGCTGGTGCCACTGGCATAGCTGGCAGCACTGGTGCAGCTGGGGGGAGGGGCAGTAGGGGCGGTTCACCCCAGGTGGCACTTTTAAAGGGGCGGCACTTATTGTCTGCTGTAGGCAGTATGTGTTTGTTTTGTGGAGTCCAAGGGCCGGCAAAGGAAAGGGCTGCTCTGGGCTGCACAGACTTTAGCTATGCTAATGGCTGGCAGAGTCATTAGAATGCTGGGAAAAGTGCTTAGTGGTATTTCGTCTGTCACGAATTCCACTGAGGTCAACTTTGCCTTTCATCCTTTTGGTGCGGGTCAATAAAATAAATACCAGGTTGATGTAATCAACTGACCCCCATCCCCCACAACTGTGCCACGTATTTGAAATCCACAATTTTGTGTCTCTCTTACTCTTTCACTTGTTTCAGTCATTCGACTGTGGCCTTGCTGGAGCATCACCTTAAAGGGTTCTTAGTTGAAGAAATCAATCCCAGAACTTATTTTTTAAAGCCTAATGCTTATTCTATCAGCATCTTTTCCTGAACTGCTAAGTTACAGTGACTTAAACACACCAACATCAGCTGTCAAGCGATGGTGGTGGTGGGGGGGGTCAACCACAGACACAGAGACACGCACACACATAAATATATATGTATATATATGACAGGCTTCTTTCAATTTCTGTCTATGAAATATATGCATACACACACTCATAGATGAAAGGTTTTGGTCAGCCCAAGGCTACAGTAGAACTTGCCCAGGGTACCACGCAGTGGAACTGAACCTGGAACCATGTGGTTGGGAAGCAAGCTTCTTACCACACAGCCACGCCTTTGACTATTGTGGGTGTTATGTTCCCAAACCCCCTGTGATAGGTGAAAATCCACAAAGTAGAAATAGTACTGTATTGTATATATTTTTTTATTACTTCTACAATTTGTATATATTTATTTTACTACTAGCAGAAATACCCGGCTTTGCCCGGGTTAAAGAGAATAATGAAATCTAAAAAGACCGTCTAGACTACGCAACCCTCAACTGTTAGTAGCTACGATACCATATTTCTACATTAATAACTCTCCAATCCATGCCAGCATGGAACATAGACATTAAGTGGAATGCCAGTCTCTCATCTAGGAGGGCCTTGAAATCAATGTTACCAACTGGGGACTATGTGTGTCGCAGTGATAATAAAAAGACCCAAAGGAGGTCTGCAACGAAATAATTTTACTCAACACTTTGCAAGTGAATCAGTGGAGGCAAAGATGCGTCTCATTTACTTGACAATTTATGCACCACGTTGCAGAAATCACAATGTAAGTATATCTGAAAGGGTAGTCTTACACTGTCGTACCGTTGAATTACAAATAATGCTCATCTGTTATGTTCGGGTTAAAATTTCATCAACATCAAAAATATATGAATTTTCATGGGAGTTATGGCCGTTATACATAGAATGTAATTTCCAAATTTCATAAAGATCCGTTCAGTACTTTTGACGTAGTTTTGGATAAGAAAACAAATGACTAATGTGTGTGTTTGTGTGTGATGGGTGTATATATGTATAGATATCTGTATGCAAGTATATATATGTATGTATGTGTACATATTACATGTACATCTATATATATATATATATATATATATATATATATATATATATACATCTACACATATGTATACATAGACATGTATGCATATAGATCTATATCTATGCATATACGTGTACATATACATGTATATGTATACATATACATCTCTCTCTCTCTCTTTCACTCTTTATCTCTTTCTCTCTCTCTGAAAGTATCTATCATTACAGTATCGAAATGTGATTGTTTCAGTTAGTGGAATAACGTGTACATATACATTTATATGTATACATATACATCTCTCTCTCTCTCTCTCTCTCTCTTTCTCTCTGAAAGTATCTGTCATTACAGTATCGACATGTGATTGTTTCAGTTAGTAGAATAACGTGTACATATACATCTATATGTATACATATACATCTCTCTCTCTCTCTTTCTCTCTCTCTCTGAAAGTATCTGTCATTACAGTATCGAAATGGGATTGTTTCAGTTAGTAGAATAGTTTCATTTTTAAAGTGAAAGTATTTGACATGAGTGTTTTTGTTTCACTTTTGATACGTAATACTTAAATAGTGGAGGAGATATTATGTTGCCGTGGGCTCGAACTCTGCAAGAAGTTAAAATTTTGTTTGACTAAAACACAACTGGAACCCTAAGTAAGGCATCTGTAAAATTTGAATGAAATTGGTTGCGTAGTTCTCGAGTTTTAGGGATTCACACAGACAGACAGACAGACAGGCACACATTCTCATTTTTATATATATAGATTTTTATACATTTAAGCTTTTATAAACTCTCCCCACATTCTTAGAAGTAGCCATGTCGTCCCTTTTTTTGCATGTCACAGAGTCTCACCTTCTCTGCCAGAAGCCTTAGAAGGTGCTGAACATTTGGGCCACATCTTAGGGTCATCTTAGGGAATAAATTCACAATTTTACACACAAATGCAAAGCAACACCACACACTCGCCGCCCGGGTATTGTTTTCCATACAGTCTGTGTGATTCTTTGTTTACTCATCTACGGTACACTCTTTACTCTCTTTTACTTGTTTCAGTCATTTGACTGCGGCCATGCTGGAGCACCGCCTTTAGTCAAGCAAATTGACCCCAGGACTTGTTCTTTGTAAGCCTAGTACTTATTCTATCGGTCTCTTCTTTTGCCGGACCGCTAAGTTATGGGGACGTAAACACACCAGCATCGGTTGTCAAGTGATGTTGAGAGGATAGACACAGACACACAAACATATACACACACACATACATATATACATACATATATATGACTGGCTTCTTTCAGTTTCCATCTACCAAATCCACTCACAAGGCTTTGGTCGGCCCGAAGCTACAGTAGAAGACACTTGCCCAGTGAGATTGAACCTGGATCCACATGGTTGCAAAGTGAACTTCTTAAGTAAACAGCTATATGTGCACTTACACATTTCTTTATTTGTTGTCGTTTTCGTTTTTCAATTTGTAATTGTTTGGGTTGTGTGAATAGAATTCTTAAGATCTGACTGAGAGAGCGAGAGATCAATACCGATCAATAAGTGTTGCTGATCAATGGATTGATCATGATTACGTGACCTGAAGCCTACACTGCCTCACCCTCCTCTCTATCTACTCAGGATACAAAGCAAAGGAGAAATAATAAACCAAATGATGAGATGAAAAAAAAATAAATAAGAAGAGAAGTTGTAAGATGAAGATGGCATTCAAAGGAGGAGGGGAAAGAGACAGAGGTGGAAGAGGATTGAAGAGGTGAACAAAAGAGGTAAAGGAAAAAAACAAAAGAAGGGATAAAAAAAAGAGAAACAAGGAAAGGGATCCAGAAGAGGACAGAAGTGAAGAGGATCATCAATCCCATCATTGTTTTCGTTACCAACATCGTCATCATCATCATCATCAGTATTGTTATTATCATTGTTATCAACATCATCATCATCGTCATTAACAAATTAAGGACCAGTAGAACACTGGAGTCAATGGCATCAACTAGTCCCCTCCCTCGAAATTTCAGTTGCGAAAATGGCAAGAGTGGATGGTACTTCTCTAAGTGTAGACCTGTGAGTCAGAGAGAAAGAATTGGAGAGGGCACTTGCTCATAAGGTATCAGGGATGTATCGGACAGTGGGGTTCCTCAATTATCCCTAGAGGCATTCCTGTATCAGGAGGGCCACATCTCTATCATCCTCCCCACCACTTTTTTTTTTAACCTTTGCCTGCTGCATATTTGTCCCTTCTTTTTTAGCCTATACCATGTAGACTTTCCTTTTTTTCTTATCCTTTCATTATATGTAAACCCCACACTTTATGTTTGTCTTTGTATTGTCCTCCCTCATCGTTCACCCTTGTGGAAAATAAATGAAATCATCATCATCATTATTATTATTATTATTATTGAGTGAGAGAGCAGTGCATGCCATCAAAATGACACTGGGGTAAAATATACGAAGCCCAGTAAACCCCTCATGACTACCTGTCTGATAAGGGTACACCAGGCACATGCAACACAGCCATATGTGCGCAACAGGATGATCTCATATCAAGATAAACAGTGCATGACCTTGCAGGTGGGACCCAGTTAGAATTTTCTTCAGGTTGAGAAGCCCATCCTGCTCAAAAGGTCCCTGAATAAGGTTTGTTTAAGCATGATGAATGAAACACCCATGTTTCCAGGAGTGAATTATTCCAACTCCATAGAATTCCTCTCAACACATGGCTATGATGCTCCCCCACTACTTCTGCTCGTGATCAGAGATGCACATATCGTCAGCCACTAAGGGACATGCTCAGCTGGTTAAGGTCAAACAACTGACAAGCAAATCTGTGGTATTGAGCAGAATATTTGCTGTAGCCCATCTTTTATACCAAGACAGAACAATGTACATGATAACACTTCCAATTGGTTAAGATCAGAAGCCATGAGAGCCACTGCCTGGTACTGCATCAGGGCATTTATTATTATTATTATTTGTATGAATAAGAACATTAAATGTTTCACATGTCTGGTTAAAAAAGATAAAAACAATATTACATTATGGCTAATATTAATCACACTAATTATTTTTCCATCAGCAAAATACAAAAGACAGGAGTTTATGCCTTCACCTTTTTGTAAAGACTCTTCAGTGAAGTGTAGCCTCTCTGTGGCTAGCCAGAATTTCTGTGTGGAACAGAAATCAATAAATAAGATATATAGTGATCAATTTAACTTGTCATTGATACCATCACTGTGACCATTAGATTTTTATGTTGGTAAAAGTATAATTAATGATGATAATAAACAGGTATGTTTTGCCTTTTAATCTTTTAGTCATGGAACAAATTTTTTTTGTATGTAGCTGCTACAGTAATATTCTAATCATTATAATCTCTCATTTCCATAATTCTCTAATTATTGTACAGATGGTGTCCCCAAGAGAATTCTTATCTGTCACCATTTTACAATATTGCACAGACATGGCTGTGTGGTAAGAAGAGTTTCAGGTTCAATCCCACTGGATGACACTTTTGGGCAAGTGTCTTCTACTATAGCCCCAAGCCAGCCAAAGCCTTGTGATTAAACTTGGTAGATGGAAACTGAAAGAAGCCCATTGTGTGTGTGTGCGTTGTGTATGTGTATGCTTGTGTATGTTACTGTCTCCTTGTTTTGAGGTTGTGTCATAGCAGCAAAGCTGTGTCCTTTGTTTCCAATCTTCCAAGACATGTTTGGTCATGGGGCTTGGTGACAGGAAGAGCCTCTGGTCATTGAAAAATTTGTTTCAACAAAACTCCCATGCAAGCATGGAAAAGTGGATGTTAAAACAATGATGATGTAGACAAGTGTACAATCTATAGTAACAAAAGCAAAATTCTGTCTGTCCGTCCAGGACCCATGTATCTCAGTCTACATTTGCTCTACAGAGACATATTATACCTTTTTGGAATCAGGATGAGCCCAAGATTGTAAAATCTGCCCTTCATTTGGTTCTTGGACATCCAGTATTGGGATCTGATTTAAAAGCATTTGGGTTGCTATTTCTAGCAGGTAAAGCTTGGTAGATTCATGCCATCTTGGTTGGCGTTTGTCAGATGACATCAAATCAAGGAGGAAATAAATGACATTTGCTTCGTTAATTTTACATCCAGATAGGCGCAGGAGTGGCTGTGTGGTAAGTAACTTGCTTACCAACCACATGGTTCCGGGTTCATTCCCACTGCGTGGCACCTTGGGCAAGTGTCTTCTACTATAGCCTAGGGCCGACCAAAGCCTTGTGAGTGGATTTGGTAGACAGAGACTGAAAGAAGCCTGTCGTATATATGTATATATATATGTGTGTGTGTGTGTGTTTGTGTTTGTCCCCCCACCAACATCGCTTGAGAACCGATGGTGGTATGTTTACGTCCCTGTAACTTAGTGGTTCGGCAAAAGAGACCGATAGAATAAGTACTGGGAGTGCGGCTTTTAAGCTAGTTTGGTATAAATGGTAATTTGCTTGCAAATAATTTGACAAGTTATGGACAGAGAAACTACATACACTTCCCTAGAGAACCTTAATAATGAAATGAAACCCTCAAATACTGGTTGCAGCTCACAGGTACCCAGTTTTAGGCCACCTGCCTTCGGGAGTGAAGTGCAAGTATACTTCTCTCTCAAGGCCATCCTGAGACAGCTAAGCAAGTAACTAAAATGGTTTCTGCCTGTCCTTCATATCAATCTCATGATCAAAGTTCAGAATGCCCTCCTCCACCAAACCAGAAGCTTGTTCACTTGTAAGTCAGCTGCACAGAACAACACACATGAATCACCCTCAATCACCATGTCTACGTAGAAGTCATTTACTCTCTCGTTAGCATATTTCTATTGAAATACACTGCCTTTGTTTCAATTAATTATTGAAATAATCAAGGATTCAGGAAAATAACTTTGTTGTTAATAATCTGCTATTCAGAACATAAATAAACATGAAATTTTGATGGAAGGTTCTAATTTAGATCACTTTAACCCTTTTGTTACCACATTTCTGTTGAAATACACTGACTTGGGTTCAAATAACTTTGAAATTAAAGAAGTATTTACTAAAATAACTTTATAATTATTAAGGTGGGAATTTGAAAGATAAATTAACGTAAACATGTAATTTTCATTCACAGTTTTTAGATGACTTTAAAACAGGAAGTTTGTATCACAAGGGGTTAGAGCCACCCTCTTTTTTTATTTCCTTAAGACAGAGACAATGTAGGGTCGATTAGATTTTTTTAGTCTCATAGAGCAGTGCATCTCCAACAATCTGATGTGGCATACTGGCAGTTTTTTCCCCAATGTGCCAGGGAGTGGTAATATTTCTTAGTAATAGTAATTTATACCGGAAACAATATATATAATGAATACAATAAAAGTTATTCAGGTCACTGCCTGGAATCAAACTCGGAATCTTGGTGTTAGTAACCCCAAGATTCCAAGTTTGATTCCAGGCAGTGACCTGAATAATAATAATAATAATAATAATAATAATAATAATGATAATAATAATAATAATAATAATAATAATAACAACAACAACAACATCGAAAAATACCTTAGGAATGAGAACCCAGGTTTGAAATTTCCCCAAGACACCTGATGAAGGCTGGAGGGTATATCAGCCGAAACGTTGTGTTAACAACAAACAAGATGAGGACAAATATCCATCAAATGTAAATAATGTACATAATTCCTCATCTCTTAAATAAAGAACTGTATAATAAAAGTTGACAAGTTTTTCATCTTATATTTATTTTGTAAACAAATAATACAATATTATGTAAACATTTTATAACCCTTTTTATAATGTTTCTTTCTTTTCTGGAAACTCACCACATACCGGCAGCTGATGGCTCACAGACCGGCACCGGTCCACAGGACACCACTCTGAGTAGCATTGTTGCAGAAGACTTTTACAACCTCTCAAGTGTTGGTGCCACAATAAAATGCAGTCCACAAACCCATCAGATCCAAACCTAGCTTGCATGGAACATGGACTTTAAGAAATAGTAATGACCCCACTAGCATAGCTGGGAGTGCGGTAGGGTGGCATTTTTGGGTCTGCTGTAGGCAATAAGTGGTTTTTTTTTTGTGGGGTCCGGGAGCGGAAAACAGAAGTGCCACACCGGATGGCACACACTCTAGCTACGCTAGTGGATGACCCTGATGATATACACATGCACGTTGATATTGAACAGTGAGAATGAGTACTCAACACCACACTGGTGTATAAATATTCTTTATTTGAGGTAACAAGGCTACTGGTGGTTTCATGCTGAAAGAAATCTCTCAACAATTATTCAAGTCTGCATCCTGGGATGCTGGTATAGTTTCTCCATCTTGTTTTTATCCAAGAGGGAGATAAGCATCAATGTCCTAAGGTAAAGACTTAAATAATTGATGAGAGGTATCCCTCCTGGCATGAAACCAATGGTAACCTGGTTACCCCACGGATAAAGTATATATATATATATATATATATATTTATTCTTTTACTTGTTTCAGTCATTTGACTGTGGCCATGCTGGAGCACCACCTTAAAGGGTTTTTAGTCAAACAAATCGACCCCAGGACATATTCTTTGTAAGCCAAGTACTTACTCTATCAGTCTCTTTTAGCAAACCGCTAAGTTACAGGGATGTAAACACACCAATATCAGTTGCCAAGCAATAGTGGGGGAGAAGACACAGACACACACAAGAATATATATATATTTATGGGTCAAAACAGTTTGATTCAAATTTCAAGTGTAATGCTAGCCGTCTGCTATTTTGAATATGAAATTCAAATTCAAAATGGCTGATGACTAGCATCATGCTTGAAACTCAAGTGTACCAACGAACTTGAATCAAATTGTTTTGATCCATACATGTAACTCCCACTAAATTGGTGGAGTACCTTTCTTTCATTTGTCCACTCACTCATATATATATATATATATATATATGTAGTGAAACTAACACCTAGATCGCCATTATATACAAAGAAGCCATCTTCTCTCACTATAAATATACAAACATGCGAGCGTAGTAGAAAACATCTTTCCCTGTCATCACCTGACTAATTATTATTTGAAGCGGCAACTGCTTCGTACCTTTCCCGCCAGAACGCAAACTGACCAATCACAGCCCCTAATAAGGTCACGTGATAGTGTTTTTCTAATGCCTCTCTGGAGCCCCTATTTTGCTTTAAAGAGACTAAATTATACCCGCCAAATCGTCTCGGTTCAGATCTCTTAGAGACCTGTTCCGTGTACCACACAGCAGCAGCAGCCAGCGACAACAATCACAGCTTCGTACAACGACGACTACCAGCAGCAACACGACTCTACGACTCCTACCAGCATCGCCGCCGCCAGTCAACACGACACTACGACTACCAGCGTCCCCGCCAGCGTCAACAGCTAACTGCAGAACTTCTAACTTTGTTTGTGCGATTCACCTTCGCCACGAAATAACAGCCAAGAACCCTGCCTGCGAAGAACATCTGTATATAAGAACCCGGCTTGGCATGGAAGCCCTAACATCACAACGAGTGATCGCCCTGCCCCACACGCCTCAACTTCTTACATACAGACTCTTACTATTGTGTACTCTAAGAACTGGCAAATTCTTATATGTGTTACTGACTCCCTTTCTATCTGCTGTATCTCACGCATACACATACATGTATCACTTACACACACTCTTTTCTTTACACGACGGCCTGTCTTTTATTATGTTTTATTATGTCGCACTCACACTCACACAGAGACATAAATTTTAATGCTACAATAAATATTAGTTATTCATCTTTATCGGTTGTGTTCTATCGTCTTCATTACTGGCATTTACGAATTCACTATGTTATCGAAGTATAACATATTTATATCATTTGATATATTTTGTGTTCGACCGTGTGACGCGTTTAAGAAAGGAGCCGTTTTTCCATTTGTCACCATTTCTCCTTTTGGGTTCGCACGGTCGTACTTACATATATATATAGTAGATCACTAGCCACTATACCTTTTTCTATTTTCTCTCCCTCTTTATTTCTGTGTTCCTTTCTGTCGAAGAGCGTAGGCTCGAAACATAAAAGACTTTCTCACTTCCTAAGCATTAAACTAATACATCTGTTTGTTGTTAACACACCCATCTTCGTCTTTTGTTGTTTTGTAAATTCTCACTAATATATATATATATATATTTTATTCTTTTTTCTTTTCATTCTTTTATTTGTTTCAGTCATTTGACCGTGGCCATGCTGGAAGAACCACACCAACATCGGTTGTCAAGTGATGGTAGGGGGACAAACACAGACACATAAAATACACACACACTTCCACAGATACACATATATGCATACACATGACGGGCTTCTTTCAGTTTCCATCTACCAAATCCACTCACAAGGTTTTTGGTCAGCCGAGGCTGTAGCAAAAGACACATGCCCAAGGTGCCACACAGTGGGACTGAACCCAGAACCATGTGGTTGGGAAGCAAGCTTCTTACCACACAGCCACATATTCATTATTATGCAGATAAGTTTATAAATTTCAATGTATAATATAAATATTTAAATCTAATGTTTGATGCACACACGCATACAGAAACTTACCCAGAAACACATACAAGCACCCACCCCTTATAAACATGCAAACAATTGCACACTCACACATACACAAATCCGCATTCTAAAGTTCTTTTATTGTTCGCTTCATATTGCATCTTTGTTTTGAGATTTAATTGTTTTCCAATCATCTTTTAATTCTTATTAATCATCTTTTCATAATCATCTTCTAATTCTTAATTAATTGACCAATTAGCTAATCAATTATTTACTTGTATTTCAAATCCTCCAACAATATTTACAAAAATCATTTTAACGAGGACAGACATTTTTATTATGACTCATCAGATTGCATGCACTAATTAATTCAGTCTGGTGTATTCAGACTTATATAAAATGAACTAATAAGAAATGCCTCTACAAGGACATTCAATGCTAGAAACGGCAGCCATATCACTCAAATTAACACTCTTCTTGCTTCAAAAAGGAAAGAGCATTTTGGATAAACGATTCCATGTTGAAGTTAGTGTCACCTAACAAGGCTGATTAAACTCTTTCATTACTGTATTTATTTTGAGATACTCTGTGTTTCTTTTAATTAATTTTAAATATAACATAGAATTTAGTAAAATAACTTCGTTATCATTAAGCTATTTTTAGGAACATAAATTGTGACTAAGGTTTGGTGGAAGATTTTATTTGAAAACTTATGAAAACAAGACATTTGTATTCAGAGCCAGAACCGGTTCCAGCTGGGTTGGTAATGAAAGGGTTAAAGAGGGTTTTGTTAAATGTGTATGTGTGTGTGTGTGTATGTGGGGGCTCTTGAGAAGATGAAAATGCAGAAGAAGAAGAGAGGACAGTGGACATCCATAATTCTTGAAAACAACCAGCCTCAGCTCTAAGGATGGTTCTCAGTGCCAGGAACTGACATTCAGAAGTTTTCGCACTTTGCTAAAACCATAAGTACTACCCCACCATCATCTTCTAACAATTTGGTTAGTGGTGGTGGTGGGGAAGAGAGGACTGTAGAATATTAAAATAAAAGAATGCAAAAGTAAGATTAAGATTAAGAAAAACCTGTCCTCTTCCTGAAGCTGTATGAAGTTCCCATGGTTTTAAATATAACCTCCAAGGCACTAAAGGCTTTTTGGAACCAATTGTAGAAAGAAAAGGTAAAGATTAAGTACAGACTGAGAAAGAGACAGATTTTGGAAATGTAGAACATACATGCAAATAGACTGTATGTGTATACATATATATATATATATATATATTATTTTGTTTAAAAGAGTTCCAACACTGTCTGTTTTTTATGTTTTATTTATATTCCTGCAGAACCAATGTGGGGTATAGAATATGGAATATACAATATATAATATAATATACAATATATAATATAAAATTTTTAAAAAATGGATGGCACCATGAAATAAAGTATTGAATATAGATGAAATATTGAGTGTTCAATATAAAGGATCAAATATATAAATATAAATATATAAAGGAGACTCGAGTTTCAGGGCTATTTCCCTTCGTCATGGCCGGTATGACAGACTTTAACAGACTATACATACATACACTATTTGATATCTTTGAGATGAGGAATTATGTACATTATTTACAATGGATGGATAAGGGTCCTCATCTTGTTTGTTGTTACCACAACATTTCAGCTGATGTACTCTCCAGCCTTCATCAGGTGTTCTGGTGGAATTTCGAACCCACCGGTTCAAAATTCCACCAGAACACCTGATGAAGGCTGGAGAGTACATCCGCTGAAACGTTGTGATAACAGCAAACAAGATGAGGACACCTAGCCATCCATTGTAAATAATATAATTACATACACGCACACACACACACATATTATCATCATTTAACGTCCATTGTCCATGCTGGCATGGACTGGATCGTTTGACCAAAGCTGGTAAGCTGGAAGGCTGCACCAGACTCCAGTCTGATTTGACATGGTTTCTATGGCTGGATGCCCTTCCTGACACCAACCACTCCAAGAGTGTAACAGGTGCTTTTACATGCCACCAGCACAGATGCCAATTGTGTAACACCAATATCTGCCACAACTACAATTTCATTTGGCTTGATGGGTCTTCTACTCAAGCACAGTATATTGCCAAAGGTCTCAGTATTAAGCTAATGAGTATGAAAATCCTTAAATATTGCAGCAAAACCAGAAAACAAACCAACACTACACCTGATATCCCCCCTCCATACACATGCACACATATATATCATGACTCCTACACTCTTCACTTTCCTGACCTTTGTACATAATTCTATGTATTGTACATGCACCTTTGATGAGTTGTAGTGCACCTGAGTATTATACACAATAATTTCATCATCATCATTATTATTATTATTGAGTGAGAGAACAGTGCATGCCATCAAAGTGATGCGGGGATAAAATATATGAAGCCCAGTATCTCCATCATGACTACCCGTCTGATAAGGGTACACCAGGTACATGCATCACAACCATATGTGCGCAACAGGGTGATCACATATCCAGATAAACATTGCATGACCTTGCGGGTGGGGCCCAGTTAGAATTTTCTTCAGGTTGAGAAGCCCATCCTGCTCAAAAGGTTCCTGAATAAAGTTTGTTTAAGCATGATGAATGAAACACCTATGTTTCCAGGAGTGAATTATTCAAACCACAAAGAATTCCTCTCAACACATGGCTATGATACTCCCCCACTACTTCTGCTCATGATCAGAGATGCACATATCGTCAGCCACCAAAGGACATGCTCAACTGGTTACGGTCAAACAACTGACAAGCAAATCTGTGGTATTGAGCAGAATATTTGCTGTAGCCCCATCTTTTAGAGCAAGACAAAATAATGTACATGATAACACTTCCAATCAGTTAAGATGAGAAGCCATGAAAGCCACTGGTACTGCATCGGGGCATTTATCATTATTATTATTATTGTTGTTGTTGTTGTTATTATTATTAACATTTGCAAATATCTCAACATAATTTGTTTATAACTCAACAAGAGTGATAAATACATTGATAAAAATCTGTAAAAATTGCAATAAAATCGATATTTGTCCACAAAATGTGTAAATGTCACAACAAAAAACATTGCTAAACAATCACATCTCTTTGTGGTCAGGTTTCATGGGTTCAACACAAACAGGAGCTTGACACCTGTCACAAATAAGACTGCTACAAGCTGTAATTGTGCAGGTTAAGGGATACATTCAGATTTTAGGTAGAGGGGTCCAATACGAACAGCAATAAACCTGCAACTTGTTTTGGGAAACTAAAGGATGCATGTCCCAGAACTTTGAAGCAGGTCCTGGTGGGAACAACCATTAGGGATTAGGAAAAGAGAAGCCCAATGATGGTTGCTTCTGAAAGGTCCCTATTTAAGAGGTGCCTAGGGACACAATCCCCATGACTGCCTCAGGAATAGTGAGCAGATTAAATGGGTGGATGGGTTCAGGTTTGGAATCTCATATAATCTTTCAAGGGTCTAATAAAATACCAGTAACATACTAGGGATAATTTCATTGTCTGAAATTTCTGGTATTACACTTCACTTAGAAATCAAAGCTAGTGTATTATTCTTTTTGTGGTTTCTATCAACAGACTGTGGCCATGCTGGGGCACTACTTTTTGAAATCTTCAGTCAATCATATTGAATAACTGTTACTTTTCAATGTAAAGGGATGGAAATTCAAAACTACACTCGAACACACACACAAACACAGACCACACACACATGCACACAAAAACACACAAACACAAACACACTCAAACACACACACACACAAACGTACACAGAAATACATACAAACACACACACACACACATGTGAAGGTGTATGACTCATTAAGGGTATTGAGCTCATGTTTATAGGATTGTGGGTTCAATTCCTAGACCAGGCAGTCTGCTGTGCCCTTCAGCAAGGCACATCATTTCACATTATTCCAGTCTACACAATTGAAAACAAATACCAGTCTAGCTGTGGTCCATACCTCTCTCTCTCTCTTTTTCTCTCTCTCTGTTGGATTCTGGATGTTCCACCAAGTCAAGGATATGAGTACTTAGAGGGTATCTACATATCACTACACAGGTACCTAAAACAATCAGTGAGATCATGGTACATCGGACCAAGCCAGGCTTGCTTATAAGGGATGCCTAAGCAACCAAGCACACACACACATGACTTTGTCTCTCTATTTCTCTTCTTTCTTTTCCAACTGAAGTAGCCATGTGTCTCCCTTATAGCAAAACACCTATCTCTATCCTTCTAGTGTACTTTCCAGCCCCTCTTCAACTGACACAAACTCTCCTCCCTCAATATTAGTCCCTCCCACCCCAGTCAAGGAGTCTTTATCTTACAGGGTAATATCGCCAGGGCTGGTGCCACGTAAAAGGCACCCAGTACACTCTGTAAAGTGGTCAGCATTCGGAAGAGCATTCCAGCCACATAAACCAGGCCAAACGGACAAAAGATCTAGCCACTGGCTTGTCGGCACCCACCACACTGTCCTGCCTAGGCCAGCATTGTAAACAGATATGATATATATATAATGCTTTTGTTTGTACCTGTTCCACTCATATCATTTCATAATGTACAAATATAGATGTATAAGGCGGCGAGCTGGTAGAAACGTTAGCACGCAGGGCGAAATGCTTAGCGGTATTTCGTCTGCTGCTACGTTCTGAGTTCAAATTCCGCCAAGGTCGACTTTGCCTTTCATCCTTTTGGAGTCTATAAATTAAGTACTAGTTATGCACTGGGGTTGATATAATCGACTTAATCCGTTTGTCTGTCCTTGTTTGTCCCCTCTGTGTGTAACCCCCTTGTGGGCAGTAAAGAAATAAGAAACGTTAGCACGCTAGGTGGAATGCTTAGCGGTATTTCGTCTGTCTTTACGTTCTGAGTTCAAATTCTGTCGAGGTCGACTTTGCCTTTCATCCTTTCGGGGTCGATAAATTAAGTACCAGTTGCATACTGGGGTCGATCTAATTGACTAGCCCCCTCCCCAAAAATTACAGGCCTTGTGCCTAGAGTAGAAAAGAATGTACAAATATATACGTGTGTCTTTGATATTTTACAGACAAGAAGATATACTTCGAACACAGTGGAGCTGTGAAAACAACAGAAAGATTGGTTATTTTAACCTCATTTTAACCCTTATAAAACAGGGGGTGGACATTGTCAGTATATTTCTTTATTGCCCACAAGGGGCTAAACACAGAGGACAAACAAAGGGATTAAGTCAATTACATCGACTCCAGTGCGTAACTGGTACTTATTTAATTGACCCCGAAAGGATGAATGGCAAAGTCGACCTCAGCGGAATGTGAACTCAGAACATAAGGGCAGACGAAATACCACTGAGCATTTCGCTCGGTGTGCTAACGATTCTGCTAGCTCACCGCAGCTATAGGAGTCAAACCTGTACCCCTCAGAGACTGGCTGGACCATGAAATTTTTTTTCCCATGGGAGTTCTGAACCTCAGTTCTGAACTCATTTGCATACAGCCAATTAGAACTCAACTATCAAACTAATTTATGAGCGCATAACAAGTGATAAGCGGTAAGATAAGGTCCCTTGGGTAAGGAATGACCATTCTTCTTTTCTCTTTTAATAATCCTTCTTCATCTCGTTCTTGTTTCAACCATGGCTGCCTCTGCGTAGTTATTTGTGTTGTTGTTTACTTTTTAAAACAGTAAGGGGAGGAAGTTGCTAGCACATCACCCTCTACCCATATGTTTCCCATCCACATCTTTACCATATGGAGCCCTGACAAAATCTGATAATAAGTACAGATGCAAATCTATTTAATTACTTGTCTCCTTCTAAAATGAGGCATAACTTGGTGATCAGTCGACTTACAACACCGTTCTTCATCTTGAGTCTACTTGGTAGAGTGTGTTTGTTAACTTGATAACAAGGTCAAGGTGAGCTCTGATTGGCTGTATGCAAATAAGTTCATTACTGGGGTCAGGAACTCTCGTGGGAAAAAAAAATTTCGCAGCCGAGCCCGCTGACAATATTTTCTGTCAATTTTAAACAACAGGACATATACGACGGCCTTCTTTCAGTTTCTGTCTACCAAATCCACTCACAAGTAGAAGACACTTGCCCAAGGTGCCACAGTGACGTTGTAGGATAGGTGCGAGAGGCTGGATCTGGCCGGTTTGAACAATAAAAATAGGGTAGAATATTTAGGCTGGATATGATCAGTTTAAATGTTAAAGTGTTGCAGTTGAAATGTTTTTATATATTGACATAAAAACAAACATTTTTGTGTGTGCGCACAATCCGTATGTGTGTGCGTGTGCGTGTGTGTGTGTGTGTGTGTGTGTGTGTGTGTGTGTGTGTGTGTGTGTGTGCGCGCGTGTGTGTGTATTTGTTTATATCTTTGCTTCTGTGGAAATCACTCTGCAAGAATTTCTGATGTTTTCGTAATTTCCTCCGTCAACAAATTGTCTACCGGCCTTAATGCCTTCAAAGACACATGGAAAAAGACATCCTTTACTTAAAGAACAGCATTTAAAAAAAAAAAAAAAAAGATGTTTAGTAACACGATGACAACCGACAGTCAAAAATAAAACAAAAAAAAACGAGGAAAACTTTACCAAAAAAGGGTCTTAACATATGTATTTATCTAACCCGTGCTAGCATACAAAAACGAATGTAAAAATAGGGGCTAATGCAGTTGGTTTACATGTACATGTTTACATGTACACCGGCACGAAAAATCGACCTTTTTTTTTTTTTTAATTTTGTCAGTGGATTCCTATGTCTTCGATGACGGAAATTCTGAATATGCCAAAAACCATTTTTTCAAAATTTTAAATTCCCCCCTCCCCACCCCAAATTTTTAAATTTTAACTTTTTTCGAATTTTTTTTTTCAATCGACGTGGGAAAATATGGAGATTAAGAATATGGGGGGGGGGGGGAATAATTCATTTCAAATTTTCTGTGAGGAAACTCCAAAATTGTTTCATACACCCCTCGTCATTTCACCCTGCTGTTTAAATGAACGGCTTGTGTGTTCGTGTGCGAATGAACGGAGAAAATATACTAGAAATAACAGCCAAATCTCACATAAACGGACCCCTTTAGAAAAAATTGTTTTTATGGAATCCTACGTTTTCGGCTATGGAGATTCCGATTCTGAAAAAAAAAAATTGTTAGTGAAATTTCAATTTAAAAAAAAAAAAAAGAAAAGAAATTACCTCAACCCTTCACCTTGCACAAACCACATTGAGGCCTATTGGTCCCGAATGAAAAGACGGTGGAAGTATCTCACTGGATCATCGGGCGATATGAAATGGTCTCGCATCGACGAGAAATGTATGGAAGAAAAATTTCCAGAATTTCTCTATATTTCTCAGCCACATTGCCGAAGTTTATCCCGCCTAAATTCCAACGATGCACATAGCGGAGGTTTCAGTTGTAAAAAAAAAATAATGAACACTTTGATTTCACTTTGCCATATTTTACTGCGGGAAATTACTCTGAAAGAAACCTTTACAGAAAGGTGAGTAGATTGATTACATATTTCTTTCATTATGTTATCGCAGTTTTGTGAGATGATTTGACTGTTATTTCTAGCATATTTTCTCTGTTCATTCGCAGTCGTACACACAAACACACAAGCCATTCATTTTCACTTTCAGACAACGGGATGGACTGGCGAGGGGTGTAATGAATCAATTTGGGAGTTTCCTCATAGAAAATTCGAAATTAATTTTTTTTCTTAATCTCCATGAATTCCAGTGACGAAGTGGGGTGAGGTGGAAGCCTCGGAAATTTCACCCCATTGATCTTTTCACCTGCACGATTTTCACTAAGGAAAAAAAAATTAAATAAAAATTGCGCCCAAACTAATTTTTTTGTGTGGGGAAGAAGGGTGAACTGGTACTACTAAAGCAGCGCGGACCCGAACGCGCAGTCGCGCGTCCGCGCTAGCTAGTCGTGAGTGGTCGATCCTAACCCTAACCCTAAACACGTATTCATTTGCACACGCGGGTTAGGGATAGGGTTAGGGTTAGGGTCGACCACTCAAGACTAGCTAGCGCGACTGCGCGTTCGGGTCCGCGCTGCTTTAGTAGTACCGGGTGAACTTTTAAAAAAAATATATCTTAACTTCGTTTTTGGATTTGGTTTGCAAGATTCTTTATGTGAGTTCGTGTGTTGAAGCATATTCTGTTGTGTCTGGGGAGAGTCATTCTCTTTTGGTGCCTTATAATTTAACACACTCACTGGTAAAATTTCCCGTCATTTCTTTTTTATTTTTCTAAAATTTTCGTTGCGTCTTGCAACTTTTCCAATAGTTTTGACTCTCTTAATTGTTGTGTACGAATATATTTTTATTCTGATGATAAAATATAGTATCTTTCAAAAGCATCCAAAATCTTGGGCGTTTAAGAAAAAAAAAAACAAAACATTTTACAGAAATAAATTTTCCAAAGTATGAATGAAATGGTTCGTTATTAAATATATCCCCACCCTCGTCTCCCACCCCTTTTTTCTGAACCAAAATAAGGGATTTGCAGCATATTAGGCAGAGCTTTTTTTTCTTAGTGTAAATCGTGCGGGTGTTAATATAAAAATTGATCTACGTCGATTGAAAAAAAAAAAAAAAAAAATTCGAAAAGTAAAAATTTAAAAATTTGGGGTGAGGAGTGGGGGGATTTAAAATTTTGAAAAAATGATTTTTGGCAAAATTTCCGTCATCGAAAACAGGAATCCGCTGAAAAAATTTCAAAAAAACAAAAACAAAAAAAAAACCCAATAAAACGGTCGCTTTTACTTGTGTTTGCCTTTTAATAATCGTAAATAATAATATAATTAAATTAAATATACAGCACATCACCATGTGAGCCATTTTATGAGAAACAAAATGCTCAGATTTCACCCAATTTAAAATTTCGAACTTTTTCATCCATTTATTTATTTATCTGTCTATTTATTTATTTATCTTTGTCCGTTTTATTCATAAAATAGATTTGTCAACTAAATGTGACGGTCCGAGAGAAGACGGTGTTATTGTTGTTCTTAGCCCCAGGAAGACATTCATATCTATCCATCTCTTTATACACATATCTATATGCTTGTTGAATTAAAAACTTTGAAAACGTGGTTTCTTGCATATTCGGAATCTCCATCATCTAAAACATGGGGGGGGGGGGGGCGGGGATTTCGAAAAAAGTTCAAAATTTTTAATTGGGAGGGGGAGTGGTGGTTTTGGTGGGGGGTATTTTTTTTTTTTTTGCATATTCGTAATTTCCAACATTTAAAACGTAGGAATCCGAAAAAAAAATTTTCCAAAAAAAAAACTGCATTTTTCAAGGAGAGCTGCGAAACCGCGTTAGCCCCGTAATAAATGAATCAACACGCAAAAACAATTTATCAAATTTCCGCGCAAAGTTTGAACTTACGGTTTTGAGTCTTTTAGATGAATCGCGAGAAAAGTTTGCTTGTATCTCGATCCCATCCTTATCAAGACTTGCAACATTATTCTCATCATTGACCTGCTCATCGGGTTGAAAAGCCTCGTTCAGTTTCTGTGGACCTTTAGTGTTGTGTAATGCAGTGTTGCCGGGCCGAGAACCCTTAGCCTTTCTGCTCATTGGTGCTTCAGTAGATTAATTAAAAACTCTGCCAAACTTTCACAGAATTACTTTTTGTTCCGAATGTTTGGGCATAACGAAAATTTCCCTAACCGATATTTCCTTTCATATATATATATATGTATATATATATATATATATATACACACATATATATACATATATATATATTATGTGTGTGTGTGTGTCTGTATTTACACGGACTCACAATATGATTTGGCACAAAGTTGGCATAGAAATATGAAGATGAAGTTTCCTTTTTAGATTAAAATTAACATTGACTTGCGACGGATTAATAAACAATTAATAAATTGTATGGTTTTAAACCGGCAGACAGAATACCCTGCGATATCTACTTTGGCTGTCAGCATTCTGAGTTCAAATCTACAAGAAAGAAATTTTGCCTTTCGTTTTTTCCAGGGTCGGTTGATGTAAAGGGGGAGGGGGAAGAAATAGGAAATAATCCAAAGCAGTGTATTTGAGGAATATTAGAGCATCAACATAAATGTCTTGTGGTATCAGCGGTTCGTTTGGCTCTTAAAGGTTGAACTGATCCGGCTGATTGCGCTTGTATGTCAATGTATCGCTTGGCAGCAGAGGGGTAACAGCTGTTCCAGTCTTCTATTCTCAATAAACAACGAATAAATGTATGTATGTATGTATGTATACACACACACACACACACACACAACTAGGGAAACAAATAATAACGGAGGGGACCTTTAAAGAATTGTTGTGAAGTTTTTTTTTTGTTGCTTTTTGCTTTTGTATTTTTCGAATTGTGTTTTTTTCTTTCTGTTGTAATTAAAAGTGCAAATCAGTAATACTCAGCGTTCGAACTCTAACATCCTTCACTGTTTGTGTGTATATGTGTATATATACATACATGTTGATGTCTCTGTGGATATATGTACACACATCTGTGTATATTTTTTCTTAACAGCTTTGAATTTTTTTTTACGATAGTTATATGTTATTTCAGCCATCGTAGCAGCAGTTGTCGATCAGGTCTGGCGCCAGGCCAGACCTGATCGCGCAGATCTGTGATCAAAGGCATTCCAGCCATGGCTACTCCGTCTTTTTTCTATTATGTGCAGGGAAACCATCATCACATTATCCAGCATATTTGTGTGTCTTGTGGTATATTTGTGTGTCTATATGATGTCAGTACATTTAGATGTATGTATGTGCATGTGTGTGTATATATATATATATATATATATATATATATATATATATATATATATATATATATATATATATATATATGTGTGTGTGTGTGTGTGTGTGTTTGTATGTATATATGCGTGTGTATGTTTGTATGATGTTTATGCGTGGGAGTACATATGGTTGTATTTAAGTTTATATATTTTAAGATTTCTTATATATATGCGAATGTCTGTTATGTTTACACAAAATTGTGTGTATGCACGAGTTTTTGCATTTGTATGTATGTGTGCAAGTATATGTGTGTGTGTGTTAGAATCTGTTTAGCTGTGTGTGTGTGTGTATGCGTGCGTGTGTGTGTGTGAAAATCTGTAGTAAAGTAAGTTTTTGTGTTTCCACAGCTCAAATGAAACACCCTCAACAACAACTATATATATATATGCCCACCACCACTGAATAGAGATCCGGTTATCAGTGTCCGCCACCAACACAGGTTTGTGATAGCATTCGTAGTTGGATGCAAAAAACTTGTGTTTTACCTGAAAACCAGCTGTCGAGTATCATATAATAGAGAGGGGGAAGAGGAGAAGGAGGAGGAGCTGTTAGCAAGTCTCACAGTTTTCTCTCACACGCATTCTCTCTCTCTCTCCCTCTCTCGCTTTTATTCTCTCTCCCTGTCACTCTTAATCGCTCTCTCAGGACATTTCTGATTTTCTAAAGAATCAATAAGTTTGTTTTGTTTTGTCTTCTTGTTGCTGTCTGTTATTTTTCTAACAACTATCAATAAGTAATGGAAGAGGAGGAAAAAACCAGGTATGAGAGATGTGATTTATATGGTAAGGCGTCTTCTTCCACTAAGAGGGTAGCGACTGGTTTGATAAAACAGGTGGAGTTTCGGACAGAATAACTCATGCCATTCAGTTATGACTTCTTATGCTCTGAGTTCAAATCCTACCAAGATCAGCTTTGCACTTTATCATCTTCTTTTCCACGTCATTCTTCTTTTTCCTTTTCTTCTCCATTCTACTTCTTTTCCTCTTCGTTCTTCTTTTCCTCCTCCTCCTCTTCCTTCTCGAAGCCAATAAAATAAAGCTCCAGTTACCTAAGTGGAGTTGATAAAATTGCCTAAGCCCACCTCCTCTGATGTTTATTACGTCTGAAATTAATACATTCTCAACTAACAAAGTTTAAGAGCCAGTGGCTTGTCAAAGTGTAACAGAATTATCAAAAATTGTGGGAGAAATTTCAGTTGCTAGATCTATCTGTTTATTTACATACATGTGTGTGTGTGTGCGTGCGTGCGTGTTAAGAAAAAAGACGTAGTCAGAATTTTGGATAATTATTTTTTTTTAACTTTCATCCTGTTTAGGAGAATCAACCAAACCAAGATGAAAGCATTAAATAAATAAATAATCATCCAAAATTCTAATTACTTTTTTTTTTTTTTAGTATATAAAATCTGTACACCACTTCAAACAATCTATACATACATATACATACACACACACACACACACACATACACACACACACACATACATATATATATCTATATATATATATATATATAACACATATATATGTTTCCTCAGCACAAGTCTTGACTGTGGCCATGCTGGAGCACCGCCTTTAATGGAACAAATCAACCCTAGAATGCTAAGTTACAGGGACATAAACACACCAACATCGGTTGTCAAGCGATGATAGGGGAGACAAATACAGACACACAAACATATACATATACATTATATATATATATATATATATATATATATATGACATCTTTCAGTTTCCGTCTACCAAATCCACTCACAAGGCTTTGGTCGGCCCAAGGTTGTAGTAGAAGACACTTGCCCAAAGTGCCACGCAGTGGGACTGAACCCGGAACCATGTGGTTGGTAAGCAAGCTATTTACCACACAGCCACTCCGCATATATATATATATATATATATATATATATATATATATATATATATATATATATATATATATATATATATATAAATAACCACCATCATCATCATCATCATTATTTAACGTCCGTTTCTAAAATATGCACAAGGCCTGGAATTTGGGGAAGAGCATTAGTTGATTACATCAACCACAGTATTTGACTGTACTTCATTTTATAGAACCCCCCTACACACACACACACACACACACACAAAAGAATAATAATAAAAGGCAAGGTCGACCTTGACAGGATTTGAACTCAGAAAATAAATAGTCAGAATTATATAAATATATCTGGGCTCTTGGGATTTCAACTAATAAACTGTTATATGGAAGATTGAAAATGATGATTTGTATTTTTATCCTAAATATGTTTTTGAAGATTCAAACGTGAATATGTGAATCACTGTTGTGTTTGTCACAGGAGAACAGTTTCTCTTTTACACAACTTCTCCTGTGATAAACACAACAGTGATTCGCATATTTATGTTCAAATCTTGCAAAAAAATTATTACTGCTATTCTGAATTCTGGTATTTAGACAGATATTTTAGGAGATTAATTTTTCTATCTTCCAGGAAAAATCATATACTATCAGCATGGAATTTGCAAAGAAAACCTATTTATAGAATATTGTTTCCAATAAAAGAAATTAAAAAAAAGCCTGCAGTTTTATCTGGAAAGCAAGCTATAAGATTTATATGTTTCCGTGTAAACATCTTGTCGAATGTTTACCAGAGAAGGAACAACCATAATTTGTTGGTAGGGAGATTTGTTGATAGCAGTCACCCTCTTGACCCAGGGCAGCACTACCTCATCCAGGCACTTGATATAGGCCACCGTGTTGAGTCTGAGGCATAATGTCACCATCATTAGTGCTCGCTCCAAGCACCATGATGTTGACTGGATGTTTGATTTTTATCCCTCTCAGTACATGTTTTGGGGACATGGCAAGTTAATGGTTGTTCTGTGTTCACCATCTGATCCTGGCAGAAACTTTTCATGTCTGAGAAAAACCAAAGCACATTCGGTTGGAGGGGATGCTTGAGTTTGTTCAAAAGCTTCGTAGCGCGGTCTTTTCTCTTGTCCTTGATGGTTTGGGATAAAAATTGGCCCTTTCTCATCTTGTATGAGGAATACTGGATGTCTTTGTGCACTACCTGCCTGATAAGAAACTCAGCTACTCCCATGTCCCTGGTGATGGACCTGATTGACTTGATGGGATAATTGTCAATCAGGGCCTGGATCTCACCAACAAATTCGGGAGTTAGTTTCTTATCAGAACGATCAGAGTGAGTTTTCCAAGCTGACATACCCTCATAATCACCATTAGACTCATCCAACTCATTCCGAATCATCTGCACTATCCTCAGGTTGACATACAAACACTCTGAAATGTGCGTATTGGCGCTTCTGGCATGCATGCCAAGCAGTGTAGCATGTTTCCAAATTTCTGACAAAGTGAATTGCGCCATGGTGCTGTCCTTTTCACTAACAGTGCCCAACTGACTCTACTATACTGTG
>NC_142953.1:20757965-20780465 GCF_046866305.1 Octopus bimaculoides | reverse complement strand
TTCCTCTTTGTAGTGAGAGCTTCTCCCTTTCCTTATAATACAAAAAATGCACTATATACCTGTTGTAATTTAGTCATCCATAGTCCAATGATATTTCGGAATTACAATTCCTTCTTCAGATATTCTTAGATGGAGTCACTGCTATAATCGGTTTTATAGCAGTGACTCCATCTAAGAATATCTGAAGAAGGAATTGTATTCCGAAATATCATCGGACTATGGATAAGTAAATTAGGACAGGTATATAGTGCATTGTTGTACCATTCAAAACTTTTTATTCTTTACAAACAATACTACACAATGCTTCAAGTGAACTACAATACTCTCTTATAAAATGGAAGTATACACAAATAAACATTATTTTCCATCTTTCTGTTATTTTTGTCTCATTTTGAAAAATAACAATTTATTTTATGGTTTATAATTTTTTATATTTTGAATTACATATATATGGGAGGTGGGCACCAAATTATCTATGGGTCTTAATCGTAATGTACTCTTAGATACAGTATGCCTAAATAGTTTAGGGCACAAAGTGGTTTCTATGATCAGAAATATTATCTTGAAGTGTTGTTTGTGGTGCCATAAGTGAGAATCTGATCAAAGACTTTGCAATTAAAAAAAAGTAGGGGAGAACTTTTCAAATATAAATAAAGTGGAAGGATACAAAAATAAACATTATTTTCCATCTTACTGAAAGTTTTTCCTTCGTTTTGAAAAAATGAAAATTTATTTTATGGTTTATTATTACTCTTTACTCTCTCTCTTTTACTTGTTTCAGTCATTTGACTGTGGCCATGCTGGAGCACCGCCTTTAGTCGAGCAAATCGACCCCAGAGCTTATTCTGTGTAAGCCTAGTACTTATTCTATCAGTCTTTTTTGCCAAACCGTTAAGTTACGGGGATGTAAACATACCACCATCGGTTGTCAAGTGATGTTGGGGGGACAAACACAGACACACAAATATATACACACACACACACACACACACACATATATATATATATATATATATATATATACAACAGGCTTCTTTCAGTTTCTGTCTACCAAATCCACTCACAAGGCTTTGGTCAGCTCGAGGCTATAGTTGAAGACACTTGCCAAAGGTGCCACGCAGTGGTACTGAACCCAGAACCATGTGGCTGGGAAGCAAGCTACTTACCACACAGCCACTCCTGCATTTTACATAATTTTTGTTTACATTTTGTTTACATTTTGAAACATTTACATATAGTTAAGGGCCCCCAAATCTTTTAAGTGCTTAGGGCCTTTATGTGCCTTAATCGGGCCCTGCTCAGTAGTAGTAGTGGCATGAAAAAAAGCACCCAGTACACTCTGTAAAGTGGTTGGCATTAGGAAGGATATCCAGACACAGACAGCAAGCCAATGATGAATTTGGAGCTTGACACATCCCTATAGCTTACTGGTTCCCTATCAAACAATCCAACTCATGCCAGCATGGAAAGCAAACATTAAATGATGGTGATGATGATGATTAAAAAGAGTTGAAGTGGTCAAAACATTAATAATCTTTTCTACTATAGGCCTATGGCCTGAAATTTTGGGGGAGGGGACTAGTTGATTACATTGACCCCAGAACCCAACTGGTACTTATTTTATTGAACCCTGAAAGGATAAATTGAACTTGGAGGAATTTGAACTCAGAACGTAAGGACAGACAAAATAAGCATTCCACCCGGTTTGCTAATGATTCTGGCAGCTCCTTGCCTTAAACAACAGATTAATAATCCTTTCTACTGGAAATACAAAGCCTCACATTTGGGGGAAGGGATTAGGTCGATTACATCGGCCCTAGTACCCAATTGGTACTTAATTTATCAACCCCGAAAGGATGAAAAGCAAAGTCGACCTCAGCGGAATTTGAACTCAGAACGTAGCAGCAGACGAAATAATGTTAAGCATTCCACCTGATGTACTAACGATTCTGCCAGTTCGTTGTCTTAAACAGCAGATTAATAATGGCAGTTATTTTATTAAATTCTTCATTATTTTCAAAATAAACTGAAAACAAAGTCAGTGCATTTCAGTGTATTTCAACAGAAATATGGTAACAAAAGGGGTTAAAGTGATCTAAACTGAAACATCGAAATTCCATGTTAGTTTGTTCCAAACAGCAGATTAAAAATGAGAAGGTTATTTTATTAAATTCCTTGTTATTTTCAAAATAAATTGAAACAAAGTCAGTGTATTTCCTCAGGAACAGAGTAATAAAAAAAGTGAAGTGGTTAAATACAGCTTACTCCATCATGATATTTGTACTTTTTGATTATTTCCACCTAATTAATATAAATTTACTTTTGGTTTTACTTAACCAATACTTTTCCCCCTCACCTTAAAATAAAATGCAACATATTGTTTAGTATTTCCATTATTAGCAGACATTTATTTAACTCAATTAACATCTATTACCATATTTTAACATGTATAATGAACCCATTTTTGTCAAAAATTAGGTTAAAAAAATATGTGAGTTTCTTATACATGGATAGTATTATAATCCCTTTTTCCAAATTTTAAGCCCCCAAAATTAGGGGGTTCCTTTGACACGGGGGTTCCTTATACACATTAAAATACAGTGTATCATCCAGATCAAATAACAGCGTGTTCTTAATCCAATTCCAGTTATTCCCCTTGCTTCACTGGATCTCAGCTTTTTTCTAGTTACACAATTAGACCTCTTATTAAATCCATGTTAGGTTGTCAGATAAATCCATTCATTTTTTTTTTCCGTTTTCTCCTCCCACCACACACACACACACACACACCCACCATCAATTTAATCCCATTTTTTAAAAAGAGGTAAAATTTATTTCAATTTTAAAAATGACACTAAAAAAACTACCTGTAAAAATATTTTGATGAGAATATTTTTTGTGGTAATCCAAACGACATTGGGAAGAAACAAATGAATTCATTTAACGACAAAAATACTTCGGCCCTTTGTTATATTCTTTTAGTAGTATTCATCTACAAGCATAGCTAGAATGTGTGCTGCCTGGATTGGCCCTTCTGTTTGCCACCTCTGGACCCCACAAAAAAACATATTGCCTACAGCAGACCCAAAAGTGGTGCCCCATTAAAAGTGCCGCTCAGGGCAGACCGCCTCCACCCTCACCCACCTCCACCCTCACCCACCTCCACCCTCACCCACCTCCAGCTACGCTAGGGATTCATTCCTTGATTCCAGGACCGGGCTGTGTGGTGTGTTCTTTAGAAAGACACTTTATTTTCACTTTGCTCCAGTTCACTCAGCCGTAGAAATGAGTTGTGATGTCATTACTGGTGCCAAGCTGTACGGCCCCTTTGCCTTTCCCTTGGATAACACTAGTGGCATGGAGAGGAGAGGCTGGTATGGATGGGCGACTGCTGGTCTTCCATAAACAACCTTGCCTGGACTTGTACCAGGAGGGGGAACTTCCTAAGTTCAATCCCATGGTCATTCATGACCAAAGTGAAGGGGGTTCTTGATCCCTTATAGGAATCTGTTTCAACTGCATTGATCCTTGTTATTTAACATGCTTTTTTTTCTTTTATATATACCTAAGGGACAGCTTTAATGCCATAAACTAGCCTCCATTCTTGCTAATCTTTGAAATACACTCTCCTATCACATCATATAACTTTCCATAGATATTTACCTCTGATTTCCATACAATTTATACTATCTTCTACAGTAGCCATACTCACATAATCACACACACACACACACACACACACACACACACACACACACACACACACACAGGTATGGCTGTGTGGTTAAGAAGCTGGCTTCCTAACTATATGGTTTTGGGTTCAGTCCCACTATATTGCACATAGGATGTTGTCTTCTGCTTATAGCCCTGTGTTGATCAAAGCTTTGTTAGTGAATTTGGTAGATGGAAACTAGAAGACGTCCATCATGTCTGTGCGTGTGTGTGTGTATTTGTCATGATAGATTGCTAGCCACTAAACGTTCTTTTTTTTCTCTCCTTGTTTCTTTCTGTGGAAGAGCGTAGGCTCGAAACGTTAAGGACTTTTTCACTTTCCGAGCGTTATACTAATACATCTGTTTGTTGTCTACATCGCCTGTCTTCGTCTTTTGTTTTTTTAATGAATTCTCCTCCTATATATATATATATATATATATATATATATATATATATGTATATATGGATTGAGACAGCTTAATTCAAATTTGTTGGTACTCTTGAGTTTCAAGTGTGACGCTAATTGTCAGCCATTTTGAATTTGAATCAAACTACCAACAAATTTGAATCAAATTGTTTTGATCCATTTGGTTGAGTGCCCTTCTTTTGTTTGTCCACTCGCTCCTATATCTATCTATCTATCTATATATATATATATATATATATATATATATATGCTCTTTTACTTGTTTCAGTAAAAGAGCACCACCTTTAGTCGAGCAAATCGACCCCAGGACTTATTCTTTGTAAGCCTAGTACTTATTCTATCGGTATCTTTTGCCAAACCGCTAAGTTACGGGGACATAAACACACCACCATCGGTTGTCAAGTGATGTTGGTGGGGGACAAACACAGACACACAAATATACACACATATATATATATATATATATAAGTCAGTAAATGGTGGGGTTGTGTTAACTGCACATGAAGGTTTCCTTTCCTATATATATATATATATATATATATATATATATATATATATATATATATATATATATGTGTGTGTGTGTGTGTGTGTGTGTGTGTGTGTGTGTGTGTTTATGAATTTGTGTTGAATTAAGAATAGAAAGTCCTTGTAGCAGTATTAAGTATTTGAAAAAGTGAATTGAAATGGCTTTTTTCTGATAATTCTTGCACTTTAATAATTAGATGTTTATAAGTTATTAGATGTTTACAAATGGTGACTCTGTTGTGAGTTTCTCACTGAAAAGCAGCTTTCAATCTGATACTTTTGAGTTTGTTATCCACTGCGTAGGTAGGGCTCTCTAACTACAAACACACACACACACACGCACACAAACACAAACTCACACATACATACATATATTTTGTGTGTGTGTTTATAGTTTCATTTCGTGAACAAGACCTTCATTGGCAAAGACTGACCATGCAACTACAAATGTGTGCAGACCAGGGAAAAATTATTTTTGAGGAAGTCTAACAACATGGCTAATCGTACAGCAATATACAATATTGCTAATTGGACATTTCTAAATTATACATGCATGTAATTAGCAAACCCCATCACAACTTTTCTTTTATCCCTTTCAGTCATGTATCTCTTCTATAGCATGCTCCCTCTGCTTGTCCCTCCATCATACTTTAGCCCTTCAGTTCCTTTAGCCCCTCTATCATACTTTAGCCCTCTCCATTTTCCCTTCTCGAATTCTTTCTCTTAGTGATAGAAGATCTTTCCTTTTTCTCTTCTTTCTGTTCTATTCTGTCTTGCAAGTTACATGGCAACCTCATTAGTGTTGGTGTCACACAAAAATAGCACCCAGTACACTCTGTAACCCAGTTGTCATTAGGAAGGACATTCAGTCACAGAAATCATACTGAAGACCACACTGGAGCTGTGTGCAGCTCTGTGGCTCATTGGTTCCCTATCAAACTGTCTAAACCAGGGCCAGCCAACCTGAGGCCCACAGGCTACGTCCGGTCCGCAGACTTTTATCTTGCAGCCCACTTGATACTTTCTTGAAATGGGTTTATTTAAACAAACATTTTCAAATTTTTATCAGTTGAGCATGTCCCTTAGTGGCTGACGATATGTGCATTTCTGATCACGAGCAGAAGTAGTGGGGGAGCATCATAGCCGTGTGTTGAGAGGAATTCTTTGGGGTTTGAATAATTCACCTAGGTTAACATGGGTGTTTCGTTTAACATCCTTAAACAACCCTTATTCAGGGACCTTTTGAGTGAGATGGGCTACTCGACCTGAAGAGAATTCTAACTGGGTCTCACCTGCAAGGTCGTGTGCTGTTTATCTTGATATGAGACCACCATGTCACGCACATGTGGTTGTGATGCATGTGCCTGGTGTACCCTTATCAGTCGGGTAGTCATGAGGGGTAGACTGGGTCAGCTGATCTGAAAACTGAGTTTGGTGGACAACTGAATCCACATTGTCAAAGTGACAGAGATCCATAGAAATCCACAGCGATTAGCATAACTAGCTGTGAAGGTTACTCGGTGCTAAATTGACTGTTTCACTCTGTTGATGTGTGTGTATGTGTATGTGGATGTGAGTGTATTTGTGTGTGCTTGTATGTGTGGGTGTGCATAAGAGAGAGAAATTGTGTGTTTGTGTATGTGTGTGTGAGAGAGAGATTATTTGTGTGTGTATGTGCATGCATGCATGTGTGTGTGTGTGTATAAGAGAGGGAGAGAAATTGTGTATTTGTGTGTCTATGCACGAGTGTGTATGCGCACGTGTGTGTGTATGCGCACGTGTGTGTATGCGCATGTGTGTGTATGCACATGTGTGTGTGTGCATACATCTGTTTGTGTGTGTGTTTGTGTTTGTATGAGAGAGATTGTGGGTCTATGCATGTGAGTGTGTGTGTGTGTGTGTTCAGGTCACTGAGTTTGTACTCTATTCAAGGCAATTTCTGTTCCAGCTGTTAATGTTTGTTTTTGCTTCTGATGTAATTCTGTCACCACCACCGCCAACACCACCGCTACCATCATCGTTAATGCTGTCACTCGTCAGTCACCCTAACATCCATTGTCACTACCACCACCACCATCATCATGATTATCATCATTGCTGCATGCAGCCCCCTCCTCCCACGATCACTTCTGTCATCGTCATTACCATCATCATCATCATCATCACCATCATCATCATCATCGTCGTCGTCATCATCACCATTACTGTCATCACCATCATTGTCATCACCATCATCGTCGTCATCATCATCATCATCATCATTGTCATCATCACCATTGCTAGCAACACCCACTATCTTCACCACTGCCATAACAACCATCATCATCATTACCAGTAACCTCCCCCTCCCATCACAACCACCTCTGTCATCATCTCCACCATCACCATCATCATCATCATCATCGCCCACAGCTCCCACCATCATCTCCTTCCTCACCCCCACAACCACCATCATCATTGTGATGATACTTATCTAAGAAAATAATAAATGATGGTGAATTCCATAGACACAAAGCTGTAGAGGTTTCAGTGGAGACAGGTGTGATGTGGTGGCTGTAATCATTTCTATGTCACTATGTGATTGGCATCGATTATATTGACAGGAAAAATGGATTAAAGAATTAAGCTGGATTTGCAGACAGAACACTAAAACTCTAAGGCCATTAGCATTTATTATCATTAAGGCGTTGAGCTGGCAGAATCATTAGCACGCCAGGTGAAATGCTAAGCGGTATTTCGTCTGCCGCTACGTTCTGAGTTCAAATTCTGCCGAGGTCGACTTTGCCTTTTATCCTTTCAGGATTGATAAATTAAGTACCAGTTGTGTACTGGGGTTGATCTAATTGACTGGTCTCCTCCCCAAAGATTTCAGGCCTTGTGCCTAGAGTTAAAAAAAAAAAAATTATTATTATTATTATTATTATTATTCGTCTGCCGCTACATTCTGAGTTCAAATTCTGCCAAGGTCAACTTTGCTTTTCATCTTTTCAGGGTCAAAAAATTCAGTACCAATTGAGTACTGGGGTCAATGTGATTGACTGTCCCCCTCCCCAGAAAATCCAGGCTTTGTGCCTATAGTAGAAAGGATTATTCAGCTGAGTGGCGGCCTGGACACACCATGGTTGATGATGTGCAGACGTGCGCTGAGGTTACGACATCTCCAGTGCTTCTTTGGCAGTGAACAGGTGTGGTTGCCATTCACCAGAAATGTATTTCAGACATGTATTTCTTTAATGGAACTGCAGTCCTGAGTAAAACAGAGACCAAGAGGGAGCATTTGGAAAGTGGAATATCTTCAAACGCTCACAGCCCTCAACCAATCAGGCACTGCAATAGGTGGAACATCCACAACTTTTTATAGAGGATTAATGGAGGGAAAGTGCGATAATGTTCTTGGGGAGACTTTGGGCGACCTTGAGACCTTGAACATGTCTGAGATGCGCATGGGATGACGAGACGGTTCTGCATACACTCATCCAGTGGGTTTATGTCGAACACCTGCTATCGAGTGTGGGACGGATCTGGCTGTCAACTGAATCTATCGTGAAGATCGCCCCGCCGTTTTCCTTTAACTGAGAAGGAAAGGCTGTGTTTATATGCCTGGTTGCTATGGCGAAACAGGTTGTATGGTGAACGAGACTGAAGGGGCTGAAGACAAACACTATTCTCTTTGGTCAATTCCTGATTAATTTCTTCAAGTTTCACTTGAAAAGGAAAATAAAGGTGGAGGGGGAAGTGTTGTCTTCTGACCAGTTTGCTGAAAGGTGGATGAAAGTGGTGAGAATGGTGTGGATGAATGGGCCTGCCCTGAGCATACACCTGTAGTTGGGGGAAAACAGGCACCTGACCCAAAAGTCAGGGTACCCATGATTTTTTTAATGGGGGTTTTCCATGAGCAGCCCTCAAACATCTCCCTATTGAGGATCAGACATTCTTAATTTTTTTAAATTTTTGTTAGTCTTGTTTACACACAAAACTCGCAAAACAACACACACTCACACACATACACACACACACATCCTTTGTTTTGTCCTGTGCTGTCCATAATGTTTTTATTAATGTAGACCCTTGTGGTTAATAAAGAAATCATTATTATTATTATTATTAAAGACGTCGCATAGTATACAATATCATGAGGTTGTTGATTGAAGATATTGTGTCTACTGGAGGTTTGTACTGTTTGTCAAGTCACAACACGGACCTCAGACATTATTATTATTATTGAGTGAGAGAGTAGTGCATGCCACCAAAGTGACACTGGGGTAAAATATACGAAGCCCATTTATACCCATCATGACGACCCGTCTGATAAGGGTACACCAGGCACATGCATCACAACCATGTGTGCGCGACATGGTGATCTCAATAACAATGAAATTATTGTGTATAGTGCTCAGGTGCACCACAACTCATCAAAGGTGTATGTACAGGACATAGAACTATGTACAAAAGTCAGGAAAGTGAACAGTGTCTGAGTCATGATATACATGTGTTCATGCGTATGGATGGGGAGATATCTGGTGTAGTGCTGACGAATTTCAAGAAGCATGAAGGTTTTAAAGGATGCAATGTCTCAGCAACGAACAACTGATGCAGGTAGTTTGTTCCATGCTTCAGCAATTCTGAGTGTGAAAAAATGCTTCCGAAAGTCATGGGAGCTGTACTGTTTTCTGACTTTGTAGACATGCCCACGTGTTACACACATGGAGCTGAAAAAGGTGCCCAAGGTGGTTGTTGACAAAATGGTTAATAATTTTGTGGGTGCTTCCCAAGTCAGTTGCCAGGCGTTGGAGCTTCAATGTATCCCTGCCCAGGGAAGCAAGGCTTTCAGAGTATGGTAGATGCCTGACGGAGGGTATTCGCTTGGTTGCACGTCTCTGAACAGTTTCCAGGAGGTTGATGTCCTGAACAAGATAGGGGTTCCAGACTGGTGATGCAAATTCCAAGTGTGGCCGCACCAGAGCCATATACAACCTTAAATAGATAACTGGAGAGCGGCTGACAAAGGTCTTGCTGAATGATGCCAAGACACCCTCGTCCTTCTTGACAATTTCAGAGATGTGCTTTGTCCAGTGCAAATCGCTTCTGATAGTAATTCCCAGGTCATGTTCACAAGACGAATGTACATGTGGGACAAAATACTGCTCAGCATTTTACCAGGTGTGTTAACAATCCTACCAGCTCGCCACCTTTATACCAGTTACATATTGAGGTCACAATTACACCCATGTGGTGTTGTGTTGACTGTCTTTACTCCCAAGTGGTAGTGGTGGAATTCATAGTTATAGTGTGGGCGTTGACTCTGCATGAAGCCTCAATGCCAATGGGAAACCTTGTTACCAGTAAAAGACCTAAGTTGACCATCGCTAATAAAAACCACTTAAAAAGGCTGAACAAAGAACATCATAACACATACGGCACACAGCAAATATGGAAGTTTTCCCATGACAGATGACAGTGTTGTTTTGTGATGGTGGTGGTGACGACGATGATGGTGTCATGATGGAGATGGTGGGGTGTAGAAACAAGTAGACACCAGATGGCGCCCATCTCTACACAAAAATACATTTTTCTTTTCTTTTCTTCCATTTTTTTGTCAGGTAACAATAATAAAGTTAGTATAATAAAAAATGTATAAATAGAAACATCAATAATTATTGAATCCTGTTAGTGTTTGTTGTTGTTGTTGTTATTATTGTTGTGCTTCTCTACAGGTTTTGCTAACAGTATAAACTGAGTTAATCCGCTGACCACAGGCCATCATGGACAGGCAGGCTGGTAACTATGATGCACAACCCAGCATGTCTGTTGAGGCTTTCATCCTACTCCGTGGATCAACAGCAGGTAGATGAGGAATTGAACTCAGCACTGAATGGGATCAAAACACTCATCAATTACACAGTGCTCCTGCTGACTACATTTCCCCGAAACAAAAAAATGGGTCCTATTCATAATAACCACCCTATGCATGACCCTATTCTAGATCTTGTGACTGTATTGACAATGTAACTTTCATGGTGACTCCACAGACTATACACGCACACACACACACACACACACTATATGCACATACATATATCCTTGTGTATATTATGTATGTATATATATCTATATATATACATACACACATACACACACATATGCGCATATTTATATATACATACATATATACTCTTTTACTTGTTTCAGTCATTTGACGGCGGCCATGCTGGAGCATCGCCTTTAGTTGAGCAAATCGACCCAGGACTTATTCTTTGTAAGCCTAATACTTATTCTATCGGTTTCTTTTGCCGAACAGCTAACTTACAGGGACGTAAACACACCAGCATCAGTTGTCAAGCAATGTTGGGGGGACAAACACAGACACACAAACACTGACACACAAACACACTCATACGCACGCACACACACACACACACACACACATACAATGGGCTTCTTTCAGTTTACGTCTACCAAATCCACCCACAAGGCTTTGGTCGGCCCAAGGCTATAGTAGAAGACACATGCCCAAGGTGCCACGCAGTGAGACTGAACCCTGAACCATGTGGTTGGTAAACAAGCTACTTACCACACAGCCACTCCTACACACACATATATATATAAATAAATTTACATAATATAGATATAAATATAAATATGTATGCCAGTGCCATGTAAAAAGCCCCCATGCTGTTCCCACACAAGAAGTGCCCCATACGCTCTGTAGAGTGGTTGGTGTTAGGAAGGGCATTGAGCAGTAAAAACCATGGTAAATCAGCCACTGGAGTATGATGCAGACCTTGACCTGGACCCCTTGGGACTCTAACAAACTGTGCAACCCATGCCAGCATGGAACATGGATATTATATCATGTAATAATGCTATGTCCTCAGCAATTCCTGACGTGTTGGGTCCTTGAGCAAGACACTTTATTTCACGTTGCTCCAGTCCACACAGCTGGCAAAAATGAGTTGTACCTGTAATTCAAAGGGGGAGAGAAAAACAGAAAGGGAGAGAGAGAGATAGGGAAGAGATAGCAGTAGAGTGCGCATTGTAATTATTAAGATAAAACTTACTTGGAAAAGGATGCGTGGCGCTCGATCACATAACAATACAAATAATATACAAATATATGTATACTTCCATTATACATAAGCCCGTCGTATATGAGCGTGGCCGTTGCCAGTACCGCCTGACTGGCCTTCGTGCGGGTGACACGTAAAAGCACCCACTACACTCTCTGAGTGGTTGGCGTTAGGAAGGGCATCCAGCTGTAGAAACTCTGCCAAATCAGATTGGAGCCTGGTGTTGCCATCCGGTTTCACCAGTCCTCAGTCAAATCGTCCAACCCATGCTAGCATGGAAAGCGGACGTTAAACGGTGATGATGATGATGATGATATATATATATATATATAGATATATATATATATATATATATATATATATATATATACATATATATATTTATATATATATGTATGTGTGTGTGTGTGTATGTTTGTGTGTCTGTGTTTGTGCCACATCATCACTTGACAACCGATGTTGGTGTGTTTACATCCCCGGAACCATGCAGTTTGGCAAAAAAGACCAATAGAATAAGTACTAGGCTTACAAAGAATAACTCCTGGGGTTGACTTATTCGACTAAAAAGGTGGTGCTCCAGCATGGCCACAGTCAAATGACTGAAAGAAATAAAAGAATATATATATACACACACACACATATATATATATTGTTTTGATCACCCTATACACACATGCATGCTGACATATGTCATATGTGTGTATTGTAGGTTCATAAGCTGTTTCCAACTCAACCAATCAATGAGTCAGAATTTCTCTCCCTGCCCTCCCCCCTCTCCTACCCCCACCAGTCCCCAAAGGCCTCGGAAAAAAGGTCACAAATGTTTGCCCTTTCTCCAATGAATGGAGCACAGAAAAATTGCATAATTATATATATATATATATATATATATATATATATATATATATATATATATATATATGTGTGTGTGTGTGTGTGTGTATATGTGTGTGTGTGTGTATATATGTGTGTGTGTGTATATATGTATGTATATATAGACACATACACGTTACACACACACACATAAGCACATATAAACACTCATTTGTTTACACACAAACACTCAACCATACCTATACATACATGCATTCACACACACACACACACACACACACACATATATATATATATATATATACACATATATACGTACATATATATATTTATATGTATATATATACACACACACACACACACACACACAGACACACACATATGCACACACAGTACAATACAGTAAATGAAAGTGCTCATTAAACCCGCAGCTGTGTTAGTTTAAAGTCGACTACAGTCAGCCAAATGGACAGTGTGTGAGTTCATAATTATACCATTTCATATTACAATTGCTAATTCCAGTCTTGTTAATATTTCACTCCCAAAGGGACACCCACATCACACACACAGAAACACGCATGCACACGTATACATATACACATGCGCACGTACACATACAGACTCTCTTGTAGGAATCCTGCTAATGCGTGCCCAACATTTATGGCAGACATTGAAGAATTAATAAACAAACTCACTTAAGATGAAGAAAGATTACGGAATTGGTTCGGAATAAATTACACCCTCCCCTTCTTGTTTTATTATCTTTTCTTTCTTATTCGTTTTGGCCGTTAGATTCTGACCATGCTGGAGCACTGTCATGAAGGGTTTTAGTTGAACAAATCAACCGATTTTGGTGTGTTTACGTCCCTATAACATAGCGGTTCGACAAAAGTGACCGATAGAATAAGTATTAGGCTTACAAAGAATAAGTCCTAAGGTGAACTAGTTCAACTAAATGCAATGCTCCAGCATGGCCGCAGTCATTCTTTGATGTGTACATTCCCCGCATGGCTCAGTGGTTAGAGTGTCGAACTTACAACCGTGAGGTTGTGAGTTC
Source organism: Octopus bimaculoides (assembly GCF_046866305.1). Classification (NCBI taxonomy): domain Eukaryota; kingdom Metazoa; phylum Mollusca; class Cephalopoda; order Octopoda; family Octopodidae; genus Octopus; species Octopus bimaculoides. Next base: position 20,766,838 of record NC_142953.1, on the reverse strand, counting down.
GAATCCTGGACCAGGCTGCGTGTTGTGTTCTTGAGCAAGACACTTTATTTCATGTTACTCCAGTTCATTCAGCTGTAGAAATGAGTTGCGACGTCATTGGTGCCAAGCTGTATCACCCTTTTGTCTTTCCTTTGGATGACATTGGTGGCATGGAGAGGGCAGGCCGGTATGCATGGGCGACTGCTGGTCTTCCAGAAACAACCGTACCCAGACTTGTGCCTGGGAGGGTAACTTTCTAGGTGCAATCCTATGATCAGTCATGACCAAAGGGGGTCTCCACATATTCCCCACCTGGATGGGATGCCAGTCCATCACAGGGTTACTCTCTTTTTGCCAGTTGGAGCAACATTAAATGAAGGTTTTTGCTCAAGAACACAATGCAGCATTGCCCTGTCCAAGAATCAAAACCACAATCTTACAATCCTAACCACTTAGCCATTCCCCTCCACAAAGAAACTAGAACTAATTAGTCCACATTACTTCCTTAAGGGGCATCTGTCTGGTTTCCGAGTTTCTCTGGCATGTATTATTCCTCCTAGGACACCAGTATGTCACAGGATAACTCATTTTTGCCAGATAGATGGACTGGAGCAATGTGAAACCTAGGGTTTTGATCAAGAGCACAATGCATCACCCAGTCCAGGAATCGAAACTGCACTCTTACAATCACAAGTCCAACACCCTAACCACTAAGCCACGCACCTCTTTTACTCTTTTACTTGTTTCAGTCGTTTGGCTGCGGTCATGCTGGGGCAGCGCCTTTATAGTCAAGCAAATCGACCCCAGAGCTTATTCTTGGTAAGCCTAGTACTTATTCTATTGGTCTCTTTTGCTGAACCGCTAAGTTACAGGGATGCAAACACACCAGCATCGGTTGTCAAGCGATGCTGGTGGTGGTGGTGGTGGGGGGGACAAACATATACGCACACATACATACATACATACATATATATATATATATGTATACATATACACGATGGGCTTCTGTCAGTTTTCGTCTACCAAATCCACTCACAAGGCTTTGGTCGGCACAAGGCTATAGTAGAAGACACAGTCATTTGACTGTGGCCATGCTGGAGCACCACCTTTTAGTCGAACAAATCAACCCCAGAGCTTATTCTTTGTAAGCCTAGTACTTGTTCTATCAGTCTCTTTTGCCAAACCACTAAGTTACGGGGACGTAAACACACCAACATCGGTGGTCAAGCGATGGTGGAAGGACAAACTCAGACATGCAAATGCACACACACATATATATATACGACAGGCTTCTTTCAGTTTCCATCTACCAAATCCACTCACAGGGCTTTGGTTGGCCCAAGGCTTTAGTAGAAGACACTAGGCCAAGGTGTCACACTGTGGGACTGAACCCAGAACCATGTGGTTGGGAAGCAAGCTTCTTACCACACAGCCACTCCAGTGCCATGAGTACATTTTCTAATCTTCTCTATTCTATTTCCTAAATATCCAACATGGCCACTCCCTTGATGGTAACAGTCTCCTATCTTATTTCCTGATAACTAAGATTTTTGCCTCTGCTGGGCTGACTTCAACGTTTCCCCCTTCTCCATACTCCCGCCCCCAAACACACGTGCATCAATCGATGGAAGTTAAAGGCCCATCATCTTTAATAAACTCATCAACTTATTATGTCACCTTTATGCATCGTTCTTCAACCCTTTACAACATCTAAATCAGATTGGACCCTGGATTACAATTTCTATCCTGTATCTCTCTCTTTCTCTCTCTCTTTCTCTCTCTCTCTCTCTCTCTCTCTCTCTCTCTCTCTCACTCTTGCTTTCTCTCCCTTTTTCCTTCTCACTTTGTACTGCTCCCTCTCTCTCTCTGCCTCCCTCTCTCTCTCTGTGCCTCCCTCTCTCTTTCTGCCTCCCCCTCTCTCTCTTTGCCTCCCTCTCTCTGCCTCCTTCTCTCTGCCTCCCTCTCTCTCTCTGCCTCCCTCTCTCTCTCTGCCTCCCTCTCTCTCTCTGCCTCCCTCTCTCTCTCTCTTTGCCTCCCTCTCTCTCTCTGCCTCCCTCTCTCTCTCTCTCTCGCTCATGCACATTCTCCCTCTTGCTCTCACTTGCGCTCTTTCACTCTCCCTCTCTCTTTCTCCCTTTCCCCCTCTCTCTCTCTCTCTCACTCACACTTGTTCTCTCTCTTCCTCCCCCTCTCACTCTCTTGCTGTCACTTGCACTTTCTCTCCCCCCTCTCTTTCCTTCCCTCTCCCTCACTCCCCCTCTTGCACTCACTTGTTCTCGCTCTCGCTCACTCTCTTGCTCCCCTTCCCCCATCCCTCCCCCCACTCCCATCTCCCTCCCAAGAGAAACCATTCATCATTCATCACGTCACGCTGGTACTGATGGTATGGAATAGGAAAGCTATACGAAGCCACTGCAAAGTCTAGCCGGAGACGTTGACATTTGCTGACCATCAGTTCCACAACAGCACCATCCAATGAATGGTATCAAATTAAGCTGTAATTGACAACATCACTGCTGTTATCATTATTATCATAGTTGCTGTTGTTGCTGTTGTTGCTGTTGTTGTCAACAATGGATCGTCGAATTAGACTTCTAATATAATTCCATTCACATCGAGAATGTTTTATAGGAATATTAAATCAACAATTTATAGGAATATTAAACCAGCTTTTCCTTTTCTCTCGACTCGCATTGGATGACTACAATAACTCTGCAAACCATATCTCATTAATTATAAGATTAACGAGTGTACCATTGTTCCATCTTTCACAGATAATAATACATGGGGTCACTGCTCCTTTGCAGGAACTCTGTGGCCATCGGGTGGTGGTGATGATGGAGGTGGGGGCTTGCTCTCATTTGGTCCTAAATGCAAACAGCACTGACAAGATTTCTTCAAGATTTTCCCAGCCTTAGTGCCTTGCTTCAAGAACTCTGTGAGCAGTTGTGCTTATTCCCAAGAAACGACCAATACATTGCTTTTCTTCTTTTTTTTATTTTCATATCTTTTAGTCCAGAGGGAAGGCCGTAGCCATGAATCTTTACAGGGTCTCCAAGACTGGATGGAGGGTGGTTGGAGATATCCGCAAACCAGAGTCCCAGCTTGAATGCTTGCGACAGCGTAGACCCTACTGAAGGCATCAAAGGGCCAGTTAGTAATGTTAAACCAAGCAACAGCCGACTGAACACTGCCAAAAATACCCCAAGTGACAGATGGAGATGTTAAACCAGATAACAATAAAGTGGACCCAGCTAAAGGTACACATGGCAACACGGGAGTGATGATAAACCACATAACAAGAGAGTGGACTCTACTAAAAGCACCAAGGATCAGGTGGGGATGTTAAACCAGATGACAACAGAATGAAATCTGCTAGAGGCAGCAGAGGGTCAGCTGCTGATGTTAAACCAGGTAACAAGAGGAGTACATTTAATAATGTAGTCTCAGATACACAATGCCTAACAGTAGGACGTAGAAATTATGATTGTATTACCTTTAATGATATACCTGCTTGTTCAGATGCTATCTTATGCCACCAACATCTAGTTTATCTTACTTTATCCATTAAGCATCTTATAACCATTCCAACTACATATATATCAGTGACCAGAGAATGTTATGGAACCCAGGCTGTTGTTTGACATTGTCATCACATCTTGGGCCACCAATATCTCATCTATCATACTGGAACATTTCATATCTCTTTACCCTTCATACTATATATATGTGTGTGTGTGTGTGTATACACACATACATACATATATATATATATATATATACATACATATACATATGTGTATATATACACACATATATATACATACATACATACATATATATATATATATATATATATATATATATATATATATATATATATGTATATATATATATATATATATATATATATATATATATACTCTTTTACTTGTTTTAGTCATTTGACTCTGGCCATGCTGGAGCACCACCTTTAGTCGAGCAAATCGACCCCAGGACTTATTCTTTGGAAGCCTAGTACTTATTCTATCAGTCTCTTTAGCCGAACCGCTAAGTTACGGGGAGGTAAACACACCAGCATCGGTTTCAAGTGATGTTGGGGGGACAAACACAGACACACAAACATATACACACACACATACATATATATATATATATATATATATATATACATATATACGACAGGCTTCTTTCAGTTTCCGTCTACCAAATCCACTCACAAGGCTTTGGTTGGCCCGAAGCTATAATAGAAGACACTTGCCCAAGGTGCCATGCAGTGGGACTGAACCCGGAACCATGTGGTTGGTAAGCAAGCTACTTACCACACAGCCACTCCTGCGCCTATATATATATATATATATATATGGGAACATAAAACTCTGTGTAGCAGTTTTGGGTGATATTTTTTTGATGTTTTTCAGCTTTTATACACACACATATATTGTGAAGGTGAGTGGCCTAGTGGTTAGGGTACGGTGTTGCACTCACAAGCAAGCGATCATGGGTTTGATTCCCACATTGGGCGGCACATTGTGTTCTTGAGCAAAACGCTTCATTTCACATAGTTCCACTCCCACTTTCAATCGGGGTTGGGGTAATGTTGGCCTGCTCGCGTAGCCAGCTGGGTGACATCATTCGAGGGCTAAAACAATGCAAAGCGCATTGTGACAGGCAATGTGTGACAACATCTGATAGTCTGATCGGTCACATGGTCACATGGAAATATGCTGTGCGTGAGAAGACCTGGCAAGCCAAGTGAGATCAAGATCCAAGGCCTCTGCCAGGGGTGTAGCCAGCCCACTTATGCGTACCTTTCCTTCATTGGACACTAAACTCTGCTTGTAAAGACCTGTTGAGGCAAGTGAATTTGAAATCAAACTAAATTCGATGACTGGCCCCCGTGCCAACGTCTCCTTCATTGGACACTAAACTCGGCTTGCGAAGATCTGTTGGGGCAAGTGAAAGCAAAATCGTGATGGCACCTGTACCAGAGGAGCGCTAAGAGCACTGTTCAAGCATGATCGTTACCAGCATCGTCTTCCTGGCACTTGTGCTGGTGGCACGTGAAAAGACATTCGAGCGAGATCGTTGCCAGTGTCGCTGGACTATGCAGGTGGCACGTAAAATACACCATTTTGAGCATGGCCGTTGCCAGTACCACCTGACTGGCCTTCGTGCAGGTGGCACGTAAAAGCACCCACTTCACTCTCGGAGTGGTTGGCGTTAGGAAGGGCATCCAGCTGTAGAAACTCTGCCAAATCAGATTGGAGCTTGGTGCAGCCCAGATGGCTGCACCAAGGTGTATGTGTGTAGGTGTGGTCCCAGGATATGGTGCAACTCAGGTTGTCATGTGCCTTTAAATGACCTCATTATTTCAACAAACTCTTGGTAAACCGAGAATCTTTATCAAAGCTGGTCATTCTAATATGTCTCGTAGATCAGGTTGCATTGTCTTTCATTAGCAGTAATTACATATTTAATTATTCATAAATTTATTACTCTAATGTGCAAACACTCTTTTCTTTTTATAGAGTTTATTGTTATTTTAGCTGAATAAGAATAAAGCAGGTCATGTGACAGACAATTTTCAACAGTCTTACACTGTTGTGTGTGTGTGTGTGTGTGTTAAGTCATGTTCTTATATAGATGGGTATGTGTGTGTTAAAGCATATTCGTATATAGATGCATGTGTGTGTGTGTGTTAAGGCACATTCGTATATAGATGCATGTGTGTGTGTGTGTTAAGGCATATTCTTAACACACAACCATGTGGTTGGTAAGCAAGCTACTTACCACACAGCCACTCCTGCGCCTATGAAAACATTCTAATAATTTGTGAAGTATATTTACCACCTAAATGTGGCTTATCCTTAAGGGTTGATGCTACTGTAGCTTGTGGCCCCAGGAAGACATCTTCTCCAGCTGGCTATTGACACACTATCTGTGCCTTATAAGTAGGGTTAGCCCTTAAGGGTTAGCCACATTTAGGGGGCAAATATACTTCACGATGTGCAGCTACTGTTTATAACTCACTCAGAGATTTATTATTCTAATAATTGATAATCAAAAACCTTCTCAGTTGAAATACTGATGATGCCTATGATATGTGTGTGTGTGTGTGTACATGTATATATATGTGTGTATATATATATATTTAAACAATGATGATATATACACATGCATTTATATATATATATTCATGTATATGTATATATATATGTTTGTATAAATATATATCATAAATCCTTGAGTATAGTCCGCCCTTGAGTATAATACATGGGATTTTTAGGGGGCTGTACCTCTGCAAAACCTAAACCTTGTGTATAATATGCACCCCTTCTCTAACTTGAGTCAAGGAGGTCTATATAACGTCCTTGGTTTGTAAACGTATATACGGTAACGTCCTTTATTATTATTATTGTATATATAATTTAATGCAAACGTGTAGCTGTTTTGTGCACTTTGCAGAAAATAAAGAAATAACAGTAATAACGTCAGTGAAAAATAAATATTAAGTAAATTGCTTTTACATATTTATCACTTAGAAAATTTTGCTTAGAAAATATTTTTCATTTTTAACCACACTAGAAATTTTGACCTTTAAATTTTGGGAAAAAAGTGCGGGTTATACTCGAGGATTTACGATATGTGTGTGTGTGTATATATACATACACACACACATATACATGCACACATACACATATATATATATGCATATTTGTATGTGTGTGTGTATATATATATGTGTATACACACACACACATGTATGTATAGTGAAAAGTATCAATGAAAAAATTTTTTTGTTCACATAGTAAATTGTATTGAAAAATATAAAAAGAAGGAAAATGCTCAGAATTTTTATGAAAAATGATATTTACATAGCCGACCGGTTTCATTAGTACTAATCGTGATCAAGAAATTAATGATGATGATACAATTACATGCTATCATAAGGTTCCATTCCATGTTAGTAGGAGGAAGGATATTTTTATTCCGCAGTCTTTTCTTCATCCCTTGCTATCGTCTTAGCCTCAAAGAAGGACTCTGTCTGAAAATATTGGATAGTCTACCCCCACCCATGGCAATTTCATTTTATTCTGCTGTCTGTTGTATGTTCTAAATAATAGAAATCTTAATGAGGTACACCATCTCCAGCTTCATTGTATTCTGATTTATAAATACACACACACACACACACACACACACACACACACACACACATACATACATACATACATACATATATATATAACATTTAAATGAAATATGTATATACTTATACATATATATAAATGTAGTTTAAATCTACAGAAAACAAAAGACGAAGACATGCATAGGAACAACAAGCAAGTGTATTAGTTTAATGCTCAGGAAGAATGGACAAGTGTTTTACACTTTGAGCCTATGCTCTTCAGCAGAAAGGATAAAGAGGAAAAATGGGGAGAGAATGAAAAAAAAAAAAATGGTGAGAATAAAAATGTGCAGAGGACCAGGATTAGGTTGGCCTGGGGCTGTAGTAGAAGATATTGGTGATAGGTGCTGCACTGTGGGACTGAACCTGAAACCATGTGGTTTGCAAAACAAACTTCTTAACCATATACCCATGCCTGTAACAACAAATATGAAAATCAAAATGGGTGTAAGGGCAAGCTCTTCACACCATTTCCACTGAGAGGAAGCAGTTTTAAAACTGACACGAAAAATAAAAAAAAGACAAACCCAATTCTGTGTAGGGTAACATTAACCTGCATTGAAAATTACCGACTTCCTTGACACAATCCCATCGTGTGAACCGGAATCGTTTGTGACATTCTCAGAGATAAGCCGAGTTTGAAATCAACTAATTTTGCTCGTTATGGTAATAGCAGGGCGATAATAATTAAAATAACAGCAATAACAATGATAGTAATAATAGCAACAACAACAACAGCAATAATAATCTTTTCTACTTTAGGCACAAGGCCCGAAATTTGGGGGGAGGGGGAGGCAGTCGATTAGATCGACCCCTATACGCAGCTGGTACTTAATTTATCAACCCTGAAAGGATGAAAGGCAAAGTCAACCTCAGCGGAATTTGAACTCAGAATGTAAAGACAGATGAAATCTCACTAAGCATTTCACCTGGTGTGCTGATGTTTCTGCTAGCTTGCCGCCTTATATTTATAATAATAATAATAATAATAATAATAATGATAATAATAATGATAATTATAAAATTGGTCTTGTTAGCAATGGAGAAAATGTGGGTGACTGTGTTATTAATTAGTACTTTAGGTAAATTTGTGGAGAGAATACTTTGACTAATTGAAAATGGTAATTAAGAATATATATATATACATATATGTGTGTGCATGTATATATATATATATATATATATATATATATATATATATATATATATATATATATATATACTGTTAGCTCTGTCGTGTGTGGCAGTAGTTTGCGATTACTGCAAATTATCACTTTAATTACATCAAAACATTAGTGGATATTTCTTATTTTGTTAATTTATCTAATGAACATATTAGCTATGTAATTTGGATAATTAGTGAAAACATTATCTCAGCTCCATGTTGCCTCTATTGTGTTATATTGGCTGTGACAAAAAAAAAAAACCTCTCTTATTTGAAACTGACTTAAAAAGCCACACTCCATGTGGACTTTTAAGCTGGCTCCTGCTTTTGCAGAGGACTAATTTAAGCCTTCAGGCCAAAACAAAAGAAAGTAATAATCCTTTCTATTATAGGCACAAGGCCTGAAATGTGCAGGGAGGGGGTAAGTCAATTACATTGATCTCAGCATGTGCCTGGTATTTATTTAATCAACCCCAAAAGGATGAAAAGCAAAGTCGACCTCAGCAGAATTTGAGCTCAAAGCGTAGCAGCAGACAA
>NC_142953.1:20722965-20752965 GCF_046866305.1 Octopus bimaculoides | reverse complement strand
TATTTCTGCTGCTTTTAAATGAAGTATATATATATATGTGTATATGTGTGTGTGTATATATATATATATATATATATATATATATATATATGTCTCTGTGTTTGGTAGCGTCCCAACCTCTAACGGCTTTTCCAAATAAATTACATAACAACCTTCTCCAACTACAGTTCTCATATTCAGTTAAAATGTCTTACGTTTAAGCTGGTTCCCAGGCATTTCCCTGAAGAGAAGATTACATCCTTATCAACATCACCTATTCCTATGGAAGGTATAATTTGTAATCTTCGAAACATATGTTGGAAATAAAAGTATGCAGTTAACATATGCGTTTTACTCCATTCACTAAATTTATATATATATATATATATATATATCTTCTATTCTTTTATTCTTTTACTTGTTTCAATCATTTGACTGTGGCCATGCTGTAGCGCCACCTTTAGTCAAACAAGTTGAACCCAGAACTTATCCTTTGTAAGCCTAGTTCTTATTCTATCGGTCTCTTTTGCTGAACCACTAAGTTACAGGGACGTAAACACACCAGGAATGTAAACACACCAACATCAGTTGTCAAGTGATTGTGAGGGGACAAACACAGACACACAAAAACACACACACATACACGCATATATACATATACATATATATATACGATGAGCCCCTCATCCCCAGTGCTTGTTTGGTGCCCTATTTTATTGATCCCATAGGGACGATAAAGTTGATCTTGGTAACATTTGAACTCAGAATGTAAAGAGTGAGAAATTCTGCATCACACTTTTTCTGACACTCTGCCATTCCTGCCACTCCACCACTCTTACATACGTACACACTCACACACACATACACATGCACACACACACTCGCACATGCTCACACATGCACGCACACACTCACACATTCATCCATTCACTCACTCACACACACATACACACACACGCTCACACATGCGCATGCATGCGCGCACACACGGACTCACATGCACACACATTCACACACTCACACACACATTCACACACACATACACACACTCACACAGGCACACACACACATACACACACTCACTCGCACACACACACACACATTCACACACACACATGTACACACACACACTCACTCACACACATACACAACACTCACTCGCACACACTCACTCACATTCACACACACATGCACACACATACACACACACACACACACACACACACATGCACACACACACACACACACACACATGTAACCGGCATTGCTATCACCCTCACATCACACGCCCCAGTCTGCCAAAGATAGATAAAGTTGTTATTGATCTAAAATTCATCTGATAATGAAAATATTTACCATTCTATAAGAAAATACTCCATGGACTGATAAATACCACAATAATTCCACTGTTATTCTTGCTGTTGGGATGGTGGGAAGAGAGTGGTGGTGGTGGTGGTGGTGGTGGTGGAGGGGGTTGGTGGAGAATATGAGGTTTATCATGCTGGTGGTGGTGGTGGTGGTGGTGTTTGTTGTGCCGGCAGTGGCGGTGGTGATGGTGATGGTGGTAGTGGTGTTTGTGGTTGTGGCGGTGGTGGTGGTTGGTGTTTGTAGTGGCAGTGGCAGTGGTGGTGGTGCAGAGGTGACGTCACTGCTGATGACAGCTGAGGATGTTGGTGGTGGCAGAGAGAGAGAGCGAGAGTATGGTCATAGTAGAAGTAGCAGTGGTGAGTGGTAATGATGACGGTGGTGATGGTGGTGCTGGTGATAGTAAAGATAGTGATGATAAAGACGATGGTGGTGGTGATAGTGGCGATGATGACAAGAATGATGAGGATGATGATGATGGGGGCAGATAATGAGGACAATGATGGTGGTGGTGGTGGTCAACAGTAAGAATAGTAGTTGTAAGGATGATGGTGGCAGAGATGATGACACATGATGATGATGATGTTGGCAGTGGGGAATGAAATAATGATGACAATGGTGGTGGTGGTGGTGGTGACGGTAAAGATGTTGATGATGGTGGTGATGATGAAAATTTACCCCAAACTAGAATACAGACTGGACTGAGCCCTGATTTCAAATACGAAGAACAAGGCTAGAGGATTGCGAAAGAGGGAAAGAATTGGTAAGAAGACAAAGAACTGTGCGAAGGGTCCAATGAATATGGAGAATATATGTGGGGGTTGGACATTGGAATAGCCATTGGTTTCAGATTTCTGGTACAAAGTCAGTAAGTCTGGGAGAAGGGATAAGACAATTATGCTGACCCCAGTGCACACCTGATACCCATATTATCCACCCTGAAAGGATGAAAAGCAAAGGTGACCTCTGGAGTTTGAACTCAGAATACAAAGATTGTCAAAATGCTGCTAAGCATTTTGCTTAGTTTCAATAAAATTTTGAAATTAATAAAGAATTCAATAAAATAACTCTGTCGTTATTAAGCTGGTGTTTGGAACATAAATTAGCATAACATTTTGATGGCAGGTTTTAATTTCGCTCACTTTAACCCTATGAAGGAGATAAGAGGAAGGTTTGTGATGGGATGCTAGATCAAACTTTCAAGGAACAACAAGCTAAGCATCGGAGATGATACAGACAGATGCAACTAATGAAATACAATGGTTTTGATTCAATTCACTTTGGAAATTATGAAGAATTTAGTAAAATATTAAACTATTGTTTGAAACATGAAATTTTGATGGAAGATTTTAATTTAGATCACTTTAACCCTTTTGTTGTCATATTTCTGTTCAAATTCACTGACTTTGTTCAATTAATTTTGAAATTAATGAAGAATTCAATAAAATAATTCTGTCGTTATTAAGCTGGTGTTTGGAACATAAATTAACATAAAATTTTGATGGAAGGTTTTAATTTAAATCACTTTAGATAAAAAAATTTGTATCTAGAACCAAGGGTTCTCTTATGTGGGTTGGTACCAAAGGGGTAAAAGAACTGAGTGTCCAATAGACAGAATTGTCAGTCTTGCAATATTTCTTCCAGTTCCTTACGTTCTGAGTTCAAATTCTACCAAAGTCAATTTTGCTTTTCATCCTTCTTGGGAAGTGGTCACTAAAATAAGATACGAGTTAAGAATGTAATTGACTATCCTTCTTCCTGCCAAAATGCTGCTGGCCCAGTTCCTTAAAACAATTCATCATCATCGATGTCAGTGCCACCTGACTGGCACCTGTGCTGGTGGCACATAAAAGGTATCATTCAAGCGTGGCCAATGCCAGTGCTGCCTGGCTGGCCCCCATGCCAGTGGCACATAAAAGCACCCACTATACTCTCGGGGTGGTTGGCATTAGGAAGGGCATCCAGCTGTAGAACCCTTGCCAGGTTGAAAAGCAGACATTAACCAATGATGATGATGATGATGATATATATACATACATACATACATACATATATATATATATATGTATATATATATATATATGTATATATATATATATATATGTATATATATATATATATATATATGTATATATATATATATATATGTATATATATATATATATATATATATATATATATATATATATATATATATATATATATATATATATATATGAAATTACTAGTAGCACATAAAAACATGTATTGTGTCCTTTAAATGATACTACACTTAGTACACAGCCTTTCCTGGTAAAGTATTCATGGAATTGTTTGCTATTTTGTAGAATGGGAATTCACGGTACTTATGCATGTATATATATTAAACCTAACTTCTGGACTTATTTAATTGGAATTATCCAAAAATCGGTAATCAATTTACATAAGTAGAAGCCTGTTTTTAACAATTTTTATCCTGAAAATCGCCTGTTACTTTTGTTTTGGTGTGAAAGAGAGGAGAAAGTGAAAGATGTATGAACGTGTATGTGAAATGGGTGTGTGTGTGTGTGTGTGAGAAAGAGAAAGAGTGCCACTTACACATACATGAGAACACACGTTCACTCACTCACATACACACACTCTCTCTCTCTCTCTCTCTCTCTCTTTCTCTCTCTCTCTCTCTCTCTCTCTCTTTCTCTCTCTCTCTCTCTCTCTTGCATGCACACGTAAAAGATGTACGCATATGTATTGATGTATGTACGTATACCTGACGACACACCCCTTCACTCATTCTGTCTCTTTTTCTCTCTCTTTCTCACTCTCTTTTTTTCTCTCTCTTTCACACACACACGTCCATTTCATATATACATATACATATCAGTCATTTTCTCCTCTCTTTCACTTTAAAACAAAAGTAAATAAACAAAATCTTTTTACGGAAATTAACGAACTCCGGTTGATGAAATCACGTTCAATTAAAAATATTTCTAAACGATGAAAATATTGTGTACTTCAAAACAATGTGTGTGTATATGTCACAGATAGCAGACATGTGTTTGTGTTGATTGAAACGCCATGACATTCATTATATGTGAATGTATTCTGTATGTATGTATGTATATGTGTTGACATCATGGAAGCCATGTCCATTTTTCATCAAGAAATAACAAAAATTGTGTTTAATCATTTAAATAGAAGTTCAAATGTCACAAAATGTTGTACTGCACTGCCAAAGGTATGAAAATAAATATGTAAAAAAAAAATAAGATAAAATATAGTATTTCTGAGATATTTCAGTTACAGACAAACATCCCTAGAGTTTTAGTATTATCAAGATTTATCTCTCACCAGATGGAGTACTTTTTTGCTGATCTTACCATCACAGAACAGTACATTATATATATATATATATATATATGTATATATATGTATATGTATATGTATGTTTATGTATACGTATATATATATATATATCCAAGAAAGTTAGGGGTTGTGAATCCAACCCACTAAGGGATAATATCTATCCAATATACTGCTGGAAGAATACCCAGTTATTATTACACTAGTGTGGAGGCCCAGTGGTTAGGGCAGTGAACTCACGGCCATAGGATCGCAGTTTCGATTCCCAGACCGGGTGTTGTGAGTGTTTATTGAGCGAAAACCCCTAAAGCTCCATGAGGCTCCGGCAGTGGGTGGTGGCGAACCCTGCTGTCCTCTTTCACCACAACTTTCTCTCACTCTTACATCCTGTTTCTGTTGTGCCTGTAATTCAAAGGGTCAGCCTTGTCACACTGTGTCACGCTGAATATCCCCGAGAACTACGTAAAGGGTACACGTGTCTGTGGAGTGCTCAGCCACTTGCACGTTAATTTCACAAGCAGGCTGTTTCGTTGATCGGATCAACTGGAACCCTCGATGGCGTAAGCGACGGAGTGCCAACAACATTACACTAGTGTTTTTTCATTGCATGGCAATTACATTACCAAGTGCAATAAATAGGTGAAGGTAAAAAGTTATTTTACCATTAATTTATATAGCAATAAGAAAATGGAGGAGATTAGTAGGTGATATTCATCAACTTATAGACATTATATTATATCAATTTACTTGTTTATTTACTAAAAGGACAATTATAACAATATACAAACACATGTGACATATTATATCTTATATCAGTAATTATTAAAATATAACATATAGTAATAGTAATATCCCAATTTCTATTACTATATGTTATATTTTTATGATTACTGATATAAGACATAATATGTCACATGTGTTTGTATATTGTTATAATTGTCCTTTTAGTAAATAAACAAGTAAATTGACATAATATAATGTCTATAAGTTGATGAATACCACATATTAATCCCTTCCATTTTCTTATTGCTATATATATATATATATATATATATATATATATATATATATATATATATATATATAAATAATACAAAATGGGACAAGAATGCAAAACATCAAGACAGTTAGGTGATACAAGAAAAGGACAAAACATCCAGATAGACGATACAAGGAAAACATGGACAGGTCATTCGGAGTTTTCTCTCTTCAGTTGAGATCCAGATTATCTTTGCAATTTTGACTGGTTTATATATTTAAAAGGAGCACTCTGTCAGTTACAACGACGAGGGTTCCAGTTGATCCGATCAACGGAACAGCCTGCTCGTGAAATTAACGTGCAAGTGGCTGAGCACTCCACAGACACGTGTACCCCTAATGTAGTTCTCAGGGAGATTCAGCGTGACACAGCGTGACAAGGCTGACCCTTTGGAATACAGGTACTACTCATTTTCACCAGCTGGTTGGACTGGAGCAACGTGAAATAAAGTGTCTTGCTCAAGAACGCAATGCGTCACCAAGAATTGAACTCATGACCTTACAATTGCGAGTCGAATGCCCTAACCACTAAGCTATGCGCCTTCACACACACGTGCGCACATATATATATATATATATATATATATATATATATATATATATATATATACATACATACATACATACACACACACACACACACACACACACACACACACACACACACACACACACACACACACACACACATATACACACACATAGGTGCAGAAGTGGCTGTGTGGTAAGAAACTTTGCTTACCAACCACATGGTTCTGGGTTCAGTCTCACTATGTGGCACTTTGGGCAAGTTTCTTCTACTATAGCCCTAGGTTGACCAAACCCATGAGAGTGAACTTGGTAGATGGAAACTGAAAGAAGCCCATCGTATATATATATATATATATATATATATATATGTGTGTGTGTGTGTGTATGTATGTATGTATGTTTGTATGTATTTGTGTGTCTGTGTTTGTCCCCCCACCATTGCTTGACAACCGATGCTGGTGTGTTTACGTCCCCCGTAACTTAGCAGTTTCAGCGAAAGAGACCGATAGAATAAGTACTAGGTTTACAAAGAACAAGTCCCAATGTCGATTTGTTCGACTAAAAGGTGGTGCTCCAGCATGGCTGCAGTCAAATGACTGAAACAAGTAAAAGAATAAAAGAATGTAGATATATATGGAGCAGTAAAGACAGGAAGTATGAGATGTGAGGTGAACTAGATTTCTTTATTTGCATAAGTTTCTGAATATACAATTGTATTGTTTAATGCCATGCATAGATATTAATGTAAAGATGTACACATAAATTCTTCCTTTCTTCCACATGTTACATGAGAAAGGTCATGAAATGGTTGTCATTATACATTCACTTCTCACACCTTCTAACATCATGGTTTTATATACTGCTCATGTAATGATTTCGTTGATCGAATCTTCTGGATTTTTAGTTCTATGGATGCACTAAATCATACTTCTTTGTAATTGGTTACTAATTGCTTTGATAGCCGAGTCTGTTATAGGAACCTTTTGTGGTAGCCACACGATTCTGGGAATCCACATCTTACACTACTCATTTATATATATATATATATATATATAGGGGGGGGGAGTAAGGAGAAAAGTGAGCAAAAATGCACTTTTTTGATTTCCAATGTGCATTTTCACTTATTTTTCTTCTTACTTTCCCCTTACATTTCCACATGTAGTTTCTATTTTCTTTTTGTAACATTATATATATATATATATATATATACATATATATATATATATATATATATATATGTATATATATTTATACATGTATGTGTGTGTATATATATATATACATATATATGCATGTATGTGTATGTATGTGTATATATATAAATATATATATATATATATATATATATACTTTATTTAAAAGTATATATATTACTCTACCTCTGGTATTTGAGTACTCTTTTTTCTACCTTGTTGCACATTTCATGTGCTTACTTCGGTATATATATATATATATATATATATATATATATATATATATATATATATATATATAAGCAATGTTAATTCTCTAAATGAAGTATTAACAGTAACTGCACGATAAAGTGTAGTATATTGCCACTTAAGTGTGGCTGACCCCTAGGGGTGGATGTTACTGTTGCTTTTAGCCCCAGGAGGACATCTCCTCCAGCTGGCTTATCGACACACGACTGTGTCCTGTTTGCCAAGGGTAGTTATCCCTCTCACCAACATCTGCAGCACGAACGGATCCGGATTTCAGGGTTATTTGCCTTCGTCGGCGTCCGATAGCTGCTGACCTTGGTGAGAGAGACAAAAACCTGGCAATCTTATATCTTCTTTTCAAGTGAAATTCTTCACTGATATCGAAAAGGTGAAAACAAGCAATGTTAATTCTCTAAATGAAGTATTAACAGTAACTGCACGATAAAGTGTAGTATATTGCCACTTAAGTGTGGCTGTACTTCATTTAGAGAATTAACATTGCTTGTTTTCACCTTTTCGATATCAGTGAAGAATTTCACTTGAAAAGAAGATATAAGATTGCCAGGTTTTTGTCTCTCTCACCAAGGTCAGCGGCTATCGGACGCCGACGAAGGGAAATAACCCTGAAATCCGGATCCGTTCGTGCTGCAGATGTTGGTGAGAGGGATAACTACCCTTGGCAAACAGGACACAGTCGTGTGTCGATAAGCCAGCTGGAGGAGATGTCCTCCTGGGGCTAAAAGCAACAGTAACATCCACCCCTAGGGGTCAGCCACACTTAAGTGGCAATATACTACACTTTATATATATATATATATATATATATATATATATATATATATATATATATATATATATACATAAATTCTTTTATTCTTTTACTTGTTTCAGTCATTTAACTGTGGCCATGCTGGAGCAGTACCTTTAGTCGAGCAAATCGACATCGGGACTTATTCTTTGTAAGCCTAGAGCTTATTCTATTGAACTCCTTTGTCGAACTGCTAAGTTATGGGATGTAAACACATCAACATCAATTGTCACGTGATGGTGGGGGGGGGGCAAACATAGACACAAAGACACACACATAAATATATATATACGACGGGCTTCTTTCAGTTTCCATCTATCAAATTCACTCACAAGGTAGTAGAAGACACTTGCTCAAGGTGCCATGCAGTGGGACTGAACCCGAAACCATGTGGTTGGTAAGCAGGCTTCTTACCACACAGTCATGCCTGTGCCTTGCGAGAAGATGGGTGACAGGGATTTTGAAGTTTCAACCAGCTAACATTCATCGAATTGTCTGACAAAGCTAGCAGGCCGAAACTTCAAAGTCACTATCACCCTTCTTCATGTGAAAAGTCTAACAAACATGTAGTCTACAAAATATATTGAGTAATTCTTCAGTTTAATGATAAACAACCTAACAAATATATATATACACATACACAAACACACACACAAGAGAGTGCTGAAAAGGGCTAAATGGAGACCCAACCTTCTGAGTTCTTTTGCAATAAGTGAGTGAATCTGAGAGGGGGAATACGTTGAATAAAATCATAGTTAACTGATCTTCCTATATTTTCTTTAAGCCAGAGCAAAGAACTTTTTTGTACCTCGTTGTATAGTTGTAATAATGATGTCAAACCAAAGAGTGATATTTTGAAAAATTTATTACATACATTTCAGATTTGCATAGTATATATTAGGAAGTGCACCCATTATGTAATACCCTCCTCAGTTTAAGCATTTCAGTTTTGAATAGTTTATTATATTTAACTCAGGTCAACAATCTTGGTACCGGTGCCAGAAATATGAAACAAGAAATGTATAATGTATATATATATATTATATACTTTCTTGGTGAATAAGTATTGGTCCATCAATTCAAAGTAGGGGTTTGGAAGGAATTGCCAAAATAACAGACAAGAGTCCTGGTGGGATCTACTTTGGCTGTTTCTATTCTCAGTTCAAATAGCGCTTCCTATATCTGGCCTCAATCCTTGACAGCATAGGCAACAGACATTAAATGGTGATGGTTATATACGCATGTGTATGTGTGTGTGTGTGTGTGTGTGTGTGTGTATTGAGACACAGAGAAAATAATGAAACAAACATGAGAGGGTTAGTTACAATATGATATGTGTGTGTGCATGTGTATGTATTTACATGTGTGTGTGTGTGTGTGTATGTGTGTATATATATATATATATATATATATATATATATATATATATATATATATATATATATATATATATATGCAGGCATTTGGGCAAGTTTTATAGATTAAAAATGCAATAAAAATATATTTTATATATATACGTATATATTTATACATATACACGCTCACACTGACATATATATAATATAAGTCTGAATATATATATATATGTATGTATGTATGTATGTATTTATGTATGTATGTACGTACGTACGTATGTATGTGTGAATGTATGTATATCTGTGTGTATGTATATATATATATATATATATATATATATATATATATATATATATATAAAACACACATGCACACACAATTCTAAATTTGTATATACATACTAATGTACATCACTCACATATACATCAAATGCACACACACACACACATACACAAACATGCAATTCTGTGTTTTTTTTATACACGTACATACACATGTGCATCACATACACATACACACATGCTCATACACATGTACGCACCAGCCACACACATAAACACCTGACACATATAGGCACACATGCGCATCTATGCAAACACACCCACACACATATGCACACCCACATGCAGACTCACAGACAAACACACACACATACACACTCACACACACACGCATACAGACATGTATATAAAGGTGTGGATCATAAATAAATGAAATTTCGAAAGTTAAATTTAATTACCTGGTACATAATTAGATGAGATTTCCTAAAAATTGATTAATTGCCGTTGTTGTTGTTGTTGTTGTTGGTGGTGGTATTAGCAGCAGCAGAGTAGTGACAGTGGTGGCTGTGGTGAAGTCGGTTGAAGTAGTAGTAGTTGTAGTAGTAGTAGTAACGAAGACGAAAACAAAATTTCCAAAGAATTAGAGAGGAAAGTAGCACTCTGTATGAAAGACAAAGATAACGGGAGCTTGACGACGATGACGATGATGATGACGATGATGATAGTGATGATTGTGGTGGTGGTGGTGGTGGTGGTAACTGTGAGTGGGGAATGGACGAGGGAAATACGAAGAGGCACACGGACAATGACTGAAGGGGAGCAGAAAATGAACCAACGAAAGGAAGTTGACCAAAGCTGATGTGTTTAGAAGTGGTGGCACTCTGGCTGGAGAAGATAGAGTGTGTGTGTGTGTGCGTGTGTGTGTATGTGTTCTGTGTGTATGTGAACTTGTCTATGTGTACTTGTATCCAACTAGCAATATATAGTTGATTAATGAGAGAGAAATTGAAGATGGAAAGTAGTAATAAATATGTACATGTATATCTATATATATATATATATATCCGTTTACTCCATTCTTTATATTTATATATATATATATATATATCATCAATATATATATATATATGTATGTATATATATATATATATATATATATATATATATATATATATATATATATATACGTATGTATGTATGTATGTATGTATATATATATATATATATGTATATATATATATATATATATATATATATATATATATATATATATATATATATATATATATATATATATATATATATATATATATATATATATTCATATGCATATATATATTCATAAATAGATATGTATGTATGTTTACATATTACACACACACACATACACACACTGGACTGGAGGAATGCAACCAATGGGATGTCCGAAGAGAAGAGTTGTGGCGAGTAAGAGGCTGAGGAGAGAGATTGAGAAAGGGGGAGAGTAGAAGAGGAAAAGAGAGATAAAGGAAAGAAAACAGAATAAAAGAGAAGGAGAGAAATGAATGATAGAGAGAGAGAGAGAGAGAGAGAGAGAGAGAGAGAGAGAGAGAGAAGGAGAATGGAGGGAATGAAGTGATATGATAAAAATGAAGGGAAATGAATGAAACCGAAGGAATGAAAATAGTGATTTAGTAGGAAAGGAATGATGTGAATAAATGGAGATGAAGAATTTCTGGAAAATATAAAATATAAAAGAAAACGAAGGAGTAATTGAAAGAGAAGGAAATTTAACCCGGCAAAGGTGTGTGGTAAGAAGCTTGCTTCCCAACCACGTCATTCCAGGTTCAGTCCCACTGTGTGACACCTTGGGCAAGTGTCTTCTACTATAGCCCCATGCTGACCAAATCCTTGTGAGTGGGTCTGGTAGACAGAAACTGAAAGGCGGTGAGCTGGCAGAACCGTTAGCACACCAGGCGAAATGCTTAGCAGTATTTCATCTGCTATTATGTTTTGAGTTCAAATTCCGCTGAGGTCAGCTTTGCCTTTCATCCTTTTGGGGTTGATAAATTAAGTACCAGTTACGCACTGGGGTCGATGTAATCGACTTAATTCCTTTGTCTGTCCTTGTTTGTCCCCTCTATGTTTAGCCCCTTGTGGGCAATAAAGAAACAAGAAACTGAAGGAAGCCTGAGATGTGTGTATGTGTATATACATACATACACACGCACATATATATATATATATATATATATATATATATATATATATAAATTGAGAAAATATAGTCAACAGAAGTACGTTTAGACAACATAGATCCACATATACACAGGATTTAAATTAAGCAACTGTTTACCTGTATAATGGGATCCAGTTGTATATCCTCAGGTGATATACAATCGCTGTCTCCATTAGTAAATCTTACTCACTGTTCCCAGGGCTCCGACATTTATTGGTACTACTACCACCTTTTTCATCGACCACAACTGCTTAACCTCCCAAGCTAACCTGTCATATCTATCAACTTTTCTTTCTTCCTTATCGCATACCTTGTTGTCAGCTGGGCATGCTATATTTATGATTCACCATAGTTTGTTTTCTTTCTCAATTAAGACTATGTCTGGCTTCCTATACTCTATCTCATGGTCGCACTGAATCATAAAATCCCTCAGGATCTTTGCATTATCATTTTCAATGATGCCTTCGGGTTTATGTTCATCCCATTTTCATGAAAATGAAAATAATAATGTCAGTGATGATAATAATAATAATGAAAGGAAGCAGTTTGAATCTCCTCATGTCCTGGTTGACATTGAATCTAGTGATGGTGTCACAATAAAAACACTGGTAATTGCACAACCTCATAATCGCTACCTCACATGAGTGACAAGGAAAAGACAAAATATTGTGAATAATGTTGGTAATGAAACTGAAGCCCTTGATGGTGACATTGTTGCACCTGGCAGGCTCAGAGATATTGGTCTGACTCCAGCCTGTGGTTATCCAGCAAGGGACCAGCACACACAGTGTAGATGGAACAGACAAGTCAATGCTGTGGTCATGGAATGTTCCTACCTAAGAAACCCTGTAGACAAAAATGGTGTTCATATTAGGGAATACCGATCATATTAGGGGATATGTACGATCAATGGAGAGAAAGAGGATTGTTTCAACTCACAGAACAGAAATTATTGTTGTTGTTGTTGTTGTTGTTATTATTATTATTGTTATTATTATTATTGTTATTATTATTATCATTATAAACTGTAACAATATCAGAGGTGTCTGCTTCTGGTTTAAGATTGAAAAGAGAAATAGAGAGGAGGTGAATCATTTTGATTCATTCTGTTATATGGAAATGAATGTAAAAAGGGTGCCTAATATTAAAGAGTGTAATTTTATATGGCAAGATAAGGTGTGTAGCTAGGAACTATGGAGAGTGTATGATTGCTCCTGGCAAATAGTTAAATATTGATTCCTTCAGTCAGAAAAAGTATTATCTCCCAATGTTGTCACTTTGACAAGAGGTACTTGTCGAAGTGACGGCATTTTGTGAACATCTCTGATATGACATTTGAATAGTTTGCAGTGGTATTAAGATTGAGTATGAGGCTCTTAAATATGTATTCATACACACACACACACACACTCATAGAGAGAGAGATCTGTGTTTGTATGTATATGTGTGTGGGTGTGTGTGTGTGTGTGTATATATATATAAGAGACTGCTTTCTTCCAAGGAATCTAGTGCTCTTAGCTTAGTTTTTCCTTGGGGCTAGTCAGATTGGAGCAATTTCGAGTTTAACCAGCCAAAATAACAAAGATAATTTAGAACTCGACTGAGAAAAGAAAACTTCAAATGAGCCGTCCTTGTTTTTTATATATATATGTATATATATGCATGTGTGTGTGTGTGTGTGTGTGCGTGGCAGATGCACAGGTGCAATAAACACTGAAAATTTGCAGAAAACAGCTTCTGTCACATACCAAGAGGAGAAACTAGTAGTTGATAGCTTCCGTTACCTAGGTAACCAAGTCAGTAGCGGGGGTGGATGCTCTGAGAGCATAGATGCTAGAATAAGTATAGCCTGGGCAAAGTTCAGAGAGCTTCTGCCTCTGCCAGTAACAAAGGGCCTCTCATTCAGAGTGAAGGATAGACTGTATGATGCATGTGTGCAAACTGCCATGCTACATGGCAGTGAAACATGGGCTGTGATGCTGAGGACATGCGTAAGGTTGCAAGAAATGAAGCTAGTATGCTCCACTGGATGTGTAATGTCAGTGTGCATACACAACAGAATGTGAGCACCCTAAGAGAAAAGTTGGACATAAGAAGCATCAGATGTGGTGTGCAAGAGAGATGACTGCTGGTTTGGTCATGTGTTGTGTATGGATGAGGACAGCTGTGTGAAAAAGTGTCACACCCTAACAGTGGAGGGAGCCTATGAAAGAGGTAGACCCAGGAAGTACTGGGACGAGATGGTGTAGCATGACCTTCAAATGTTGGGTCTCACAGAGGCAATGACAAGTGACCAAGACCTTTGGAGATATGCTGTGCTTGAGAAGACCTGGCAAGCCAAGTGAGACCATAACTGTAGCCTATGCCAGTGTCACATAATCGGCGCATTTAAGAATACTCTTCAATCATTGGGCAATATACTGTGCTTAAGAAGTCCTGTTGACTCAAGTGAAATCATTGTCATGGACGATGCCAGTACTGCCTGACTGGCACCAAAGCCAGTGGCACATTAAAAGTACCATTCAAGCATGGTCAATGCCAATCCCACCAAACTGGCTCCCATGCCAGTGACACGTAAAAAGTACCATTCAAGCATGGTCAATGCCAATCCCACCAAACTGGCTCCTATGCCAGTGACACGTAAAAAGCACCATATGAACATGGTTGTTGCCAGTGCCACCTGACTGGCTCCCATGCCAGTGGCACGTAAAAAGTACCATTCAAGTGTGGTCATTGCCAGTGCTGCTTGACTGGCTCCCATGCCGGTAGCATGTAAAAAGCACCATTCAAGTGTGGTTGATGCCTGATTGGCCCCCATCCCAGTGGCAGGTAGAAAGCACCCACTACACTCTCAGAGTGGTTGACATTAGGAAGGGCATCGATCTGTAGAAACCTTGCCAGATCAGATTGGAGCTTGGTGCAGCCTCCTGGCTTGCCAGTCCTCTGTCAAACCGTCCAACCCATGCTAGCATGGAAAGTAGACGTTAAACGATGATAATGATGTATATATATATGTGTGTGTGTGTGTGTATATATATATATATATATATATATATAGTCAATTCAAATAAACGAACATAAAAATTAACAATAACAGACAACAAGCGGATGTGTGCAAGGAGTATATTAGTTTGACACTTGGTATGAAGAGAGAGTTTTTGACGTTTTGATTATAGCTCTTTGTCGGAAAGGAGAAAGGTAAAAGTTCACAGAAGGAAAAGAAATCACTAACAGCATGTGTGTAGTTGCATTGCGCACACACACACACACACACACACACACATATATATATATATATATATATATATATATATATATATATATATATATATATATATATATGTATGTATGTATGTATGTGGTAAACGAAAGACAAAAGAAGGACTATACGAGAAATTTTATTATTAACCACAATTGTTTCAACATCTAGAATCGATCCCTCATGGTGGGACACTCAACAACTGGTTCAGGAGCATCCAGCAATGCAGATGTGTCTTATTGTGTGATAAATATATACAACTCATGAAAATAACAGTTCCGCAATGTTTCTTCTCATTTTGTAGGAAGAAAAGCAACAAAATGAAGGAAATATTTTCATTTATATAGAAGAGCAAAAATAAAATCACAGATGCAAAAAAGAAACGAATATGCAATACAGCAAGAACAGTATTAGAAATAACCGTTAACAGATAAGACTGTATAAATGCCCTCACGCAAGCTGCATGGCACGTGTACATATGTGTATGTATGCATGTAAAAGATATATCAATATATATATATATATATATATCAAAAGGATATGTTATAATATTCCACATACACAAAAACAGCCATACCAACAATCCAGCACACCTCCATCATCAGCTGCCCCACGGATATCATTATGGTTTTGACAACTGAGCAGTACCATTCAATCCAGTGGTGTATATATGTATACACACACCTTCTCATACATACTACATCAATTAACCAATTACCTCTGAATTGTTTTTAAATTCTTTCAGTTTTAAGCAATGACATTTGCCCTGGCATCCACCTCTGCCCCCTTCCTTACTTCCGATTCCCTCTCAACTTCTGCTCTGATAACTTATTTTTAAATTTCATTTTTCATCATTTTATATGCTTTCAACAGCTTTTACAAACATCATCGAATGTTTTATACCAATTTTCCCCAGGCTCTATGTAACAAATTTGCTGTTTTAAAGAGATCAAGATTTAAACCTTCCATCAAAGTTTCATGTTAAATTTATGTTCCAAAACACCAGATTAATGACAAAGTTATTTTAGTAAATTCTTCACTATTTTCAAAATCTATTGGAAAACAATCAGTGTACTTCGGCAAAAATGTGGCAACAAAAAGGTTAAAGTGATCTAAATTGAAATCTGACATCAAAATATATTAATTTATGTTTCAAATACCAGTTTGATTATGGTAAAGTTATTTTAGTAAATTCTTCGCTATTGTCAAAATTTATTGGAAAACAATCAGTGTACTTCAACAGAAATATAGTAACAAAAGGGTTAGAGGTTTGTTTAAAGGAATGGTTAGTCAAATGTGATGTTGCAAATCGACTTTATCTGTTAAGCTATTGTAAAAGATTTTATTGATTAATTGGTTAAGTCTCATTAGAAAGCAATATTTATGGAAGAATTTGGGAATATCATGAATATTACTAGTCATGGTGAGTGACCTTTTGTGGGTGGCATTGTCAATGTGTGTAATTATTGTCATCATCATCATCATCATCATTTTGTCATTGTCGTCATTGTCTGTCACGATCATCATCATCATCAGTTGCCATCACCACCATTATTGTCATCATTCTCATTATCATCATCATTGTTTTAACATCTATTTTTGTATGCCTGCATGGATTAGATGAGAACTTTATTGAGGCAGAATTTTCTGAAAGTGGCGTATTTTCTTATTGAAATACATTTTCATCAGTATTATATGCTTAACTCTTTCGTTACCGTACTTATTTTGAGATGCTCTGTGTTTCTTTCAATTAATTTTAAATATAACAAAGAATTTAGTAAAATAAGTTGGTTATCATTCAGCTATTTTTAGGAACATAAATTGTGACTCAGGTTTGGTGGAATATTTTAATCCAAAACTTATGAAAACAAGGCATTTGTAACTCAGAGCTAGAGGCAGTTTCAGCTGGGTTGGTATTAAAAGGGTTAAGAATTGTTTCTCTATTGTATATTCTAACCGTTTTGTTACCATATTTCTGTTGAGATATTCTGTGTTTCTTTCAATTAATTTGAAATATAACAAAGAATTTAGTAAAATAACTTAGTTATCATTAAGCTAGTGTTAGGAACATAAATTGTGCCTATAGTTTGGTGAAAGATTTTAATTCAAAACTTATGAAAACAAAACATTTGTACTACAGAGCCAGAGGCGGTTTCAGCCAGGCTGGTAACGAAAGGGCTAAAGGTTTGTTTGAACACATACATACATGCATACACACACAAATACGCACACACACATACATACATACACACACATACATGCATACATACATACATATCAGAGAGAGAAAGGCAGAGTACAGGCTTCCATACAGTTTCTGTCTGCCAAATCCACTAGCAAGGCACTGGTCAACTTAGGGGCTACAGTACAAGACATGTGCTCAGTGCTGTACAGTGGGTCTGAACTTGAAACCACAGAGTTTTAAAGTGAACTTCTTAACCCCACAGCCATGTAAGTAATGACAACAACAACAATAATAATAATAACAGTAATAATAATAATAATAATAATAATAATAATAATAATCCTTTTTAAAATAGACACAGGGCCAGCAATTTTTATGGGGTGGAGGCTAGTCAATTACATCAATCCTAGTGCTCTACTGGTACTTATTTTATCAGCCCCACAAGGATGAAAGACACAGTCAACCTGAGTGGTATTGAAACTCAGGCCTGAAATTTGTGGGGAGGGGACCAGTTGATTATATCGACCCCAGTATTTCACTGGTACTTCATTCATCGACCCTAAAAGGATGAAAGGCAAAATCAACCTTGATGGGATTTGAACTCAGAACAAAAGCGATGGGTGAAATACTGTTAAGCATTTCATCCAGCATGCTAATGATTCTGCCAGCTTGCCACCTTTAATAATAATAATAATAATAATAATAATAATAATAATAATAATAATAATAATAATAATAATAATAATAATAATAATAATAATAATTACAACAACAACAACAACAACAACAACAACAACAACAACAACAACAACAACAACAACACCTGGAAAACACCAACCTGTTTCCAGAAGAGCAGAAGGGATGCTGCAAGGGCTCATACGGCTGTAAAGATCAATTATTGATCAATAAAGCTATAACTGAAGACAGCCGCAGAAAGAAGAAAGGCCTCAGTATGTCCTGGGTGGACTACCAAAAGGCCTTCGACAGTGTTCCCCACACGTGGATTCTGGAAACGCTAGCCATAAACAAGGTGGCAACAATTATTATAAAATACATAGGGCACTCAATGAACAAATGGCAAACAGTGCTACAGCTCGAAACAAAAGAGGGACTTGTGAAAACGAAAGCCATCCCCATTAGAAGAGGAATATTCCAGGGAGACATGCTCTCTCCACTCCTGTTCTGCCTGGCACTCACACCTTTAACTGAATTGCTAAATAGAACTGGATGCGGTTACAAATGCTACGGAAAAACAGTCAGCCACTTTCTATATATGGATGACCTAAAATTATATGCTAAAAATGACAAAGAGCTAGAAACACTACTACAAACAGTACACGGCTTTACCAAGGAAATAGATATGAAATTCGGATTAGAAAAATGTGCCAAAGCAACCCTGAAAAGAGGAAAATTAGTTAAAAGCAGCAATATAACACTAGATAAAGCCAATGAAATAAGAGAGCTAGACGAAAGCCAACCATACAAGTATTTAGGAGTCAATGAACTAGATAGGATACAACATACACAAATGAAAGAAAAAATAAAGAAAGAGTACTATAGACGAGTTAGATCAATACTAAAAACAGAGCTCAATGTCCCAGTTATAAGCTACAGCTACAATATCCTTAACTGGACACTAAACGAACTATGTAAAATAGACATGAAAACAAGAAAAATAATGACAGGATATAGGATGCACCACCCAAAATCTGACATAGAAAGGTTATATATACAACGCACAGAAGGTGGCAGGGGTCTTATACAGCTAGAAAACTATTATAAAATAACCACCATAGGACTGCAAAAATACCTACTCCAAAAGCAAGGGAAATTAATACAAATAGCCACAAAACACGAGCAAAACAAAAAGCTGTTTTCAGTATTTAAGGAAGCTGACAAATACAAACAAGAAATCAATCTACCTAACAAATACGAAGAAGAAGAAGAAGAAGAAGAAGAAACAACATAAGCTATAAAACAAATGAAATCCAAACTAAAACTAGAACAGCAACGGACCATGATAAAACGATGGCAAGAAAAGCCCCTACATGGTAAATATTGGGCTAAACTAAATGCGAAAGAAATAGACAGAGAAAAATCCCAGCAATGGCTGAGAAGCTCAGGACTCAAAGCAGAGACTGAAGGATTTTTAATTGCTGCACAAGACCAAAGCCTCCCCACCAGAAATTACCAAAAACACATAATGAAAAGAAATATAACAAGTAACTGTAGAATATGTGGAGATGGACAAGAAACAATAAATCATATTATCTCTGGCTGCCCAGTCCTGGCTAAGAAGGAATATATTCACAGACACGACAGAGCTGGGACCTATATACACTGGAAGCTATGCCAACAGTATGGAATAACAACAGAAAAAAGATGGTATAAACACACGCTAGAAAAGGTCACAGAAAACGAGAAAGCAACCATACTCTGGGATATGCCAATACACACAGATAGAGAAATTAAGGCAAATAGACCAGATATAGTTGTCAAAGATCATGAAGAAAAAAAATGCTTTCTAATTGATGTATCAATACCAGCAGAGGACAACGTTTCTCTAAAAGAAATGGAAAAACTTTCAAAATACAAAGACCTGGAAATAGAGATAACTCGAATGTGGAATCTAAAAACAGAAACAATTCCTATCATAGTAGGTGCCTTAGGTATAATAAAAAAATATTCAGACAAATACATAACAAAAACACCAGGACTTACAAATATATATAACATACAGAAAATTGCACTACTGGGTACTGCACACATTCTACGCAAAACACTTTCAATACAGTAAACATAAAAGCACCACAGCAAGCCACAGCACATACCCAAGGCGCACAGAGCTGCGCTCGGTAGTGAAGTGAAAGCATGTTATAAAAATAAAACTACTGAACAATAATAATAATAATAATAACAATAATCCTTTCTACAATAGTCACAAGGCCTGAAATTTGGTGGGGAGGGGTTAAGTCGATTACATCAACCGCAGTGTTTAACTGGTACTTAATTTATTGACCCTGACAGGATGAAAGGCAGTGGTGGTGATGATGATGATAACATTAATAATGATAATAATAATAATAATGATAATGATGATAGTAATAATGATAATGATGATAATAATAATGATAATAATAATAATTCAAACTGATAGAAAGATAGTTGCAAATAGGCCAGACATTATATTGAAAGACTTCAGACAAAAATCATTGATATGACTGTTCCAATCAACACAAATGTATCTGTCAAGATCTACCAAAAGCTGAGTAAGTATAAAGATCTTGAAATAGAAATTGGCAAAATGTGGAACCTCAAGACTAAAACAATACCTGTTGTCACAGGCGCCCTAGGAATGATAGCAAAAGGGGCTGATTGTTACCTAGCTCAGATACCAGGAAGCCCCAAAATGGCAGAAATTCGAAAGATAGTGCTCATGGGAACTGCCCATATCCTATGCAAAATACTGTCTATGTAATCTCAAATTTTAAAACAAACACATAATTTTCTTATGGTTTCTTAAACATTCTTTAGAACAACACTATGTACAAATCCAAATATATGGTACCCTAGGCATAACACCAACATGAACTTCTAACTTGTTGTTTCTTGAGGTCTCTGGGTGAGACTTGGATCCAACTTGTACAAATGCAAAGCAAAAAAGTCAAACATACAATAATAATAATAATTGCTACTCTTGGCCTCTGGAGGATGCCCAGTACTAAGGCAGCTGAAATAAAGTTATAAGGAGAGGAAGACACACTCTCTCCACTCCTTTTCTGCTTGGCACTGACACCTTTAACTGACTTGCTAAATAGAACTGGATGCGGATACAAATGTTACGGCAAAACAATCAGCCACCTTTTATATGTGGATGGCCTAAAATTATACACTAGAAATGATAAAGAGCTGGAAACACTACTACAGACAGTACATGGATTTACCAAAGAAATAGATATGAAATTTGGCATAGAAAAATGTGTGAAAGCAACCTTGAAAAGAGGAAAACTAGTTAAGAGAAGCAACATCACACTAAATAAAGCCAATGAAATAAGAGAACTAGACCAAAGCCAGCCATATAAGTATCTAGGAGTCAATGAACTAGATAGGATACAACACACACAAATGAAAGAAAAAATAAAGAAAGAGTACTATAGACAAGTTAGATCAATACTAAAAACAGAGCTCAATGCTAAAAACAAGATAATAGGTATCAACACTCTAACTGTCCCAGTTATAAGTTACAGCTACAATATCCTTAACTGGACACTAAACGAACTTACCAAAATAGACAGGAAAACGAAAAATAATGACGGGATCTAGGATGCACCAACCATAATCTGACATAGAAAGGCTATATATACAATGTACAGAAGGTGGTAGGGGTCTTATACAGCTAGAAAACTATTATAAAATAACCACAATAGGACTGCAAAAATACCTACTTCAGAAGCAAGGAAAACTAATCAAATAACCACAAAACATGAGCAAAACAAAAAAACTGTTTTCAGTATTTCAGGAAGCTGACAAATACAAACAAGAAGTCATACTACCTAACAAATAGGAAGAAGAAGAAGAAGAAACAACATAAGCTATAAAACAAATGAAATCCAAACTAAAACTAGAACAGCAACGGACCTTGATAAAACGATGACAAGAAAAGCCCCTAGATGGTAAATACTGGGCTAAACTAAACGCAAAAGAAATAGACAGAGAAAAATCCCAGCAATGGTTGAGAAGCTCAGAGACTGAAGGATTTTCAATTGCAACACAAGACCAAAGCCTCCCCACCGGAAATTACCAAAAACATATGAAAAGAAACATAACAAGTAACTGCAGAATATGTGGAGATGGACAAGAAACAATAAATCATATCATCTCTGGCTACCTAGTCCTGGCTAAGACGGAATATATTCACAGACACGACAGAGTTGGGACCTACATACACTGGAAGCTATGCCAACAGTATGGAATAACAACAGAAAAAAGATGGTATAAACACACGCCAGAAAAGGTCACAGAAAACGAGAAAGCAACCATACTATGGGATATGCCAATACACACAGATAGAGAAATTAAGGCCAATAGGCCAGATATAGTTGTCAGAGATTATGAAGAAAAAAAATGCTTTCTAATTGATGTATCAATACCAGCAGATAACAACATTTCTCTACAAGAAATGGAGAAACTTTCAAAATACAAAGACCTGGAAATAGAGGTAACTCGAATGTGGAATCTAAAAACAAACAATTCCTATCATAGTAGGCACATTAGGTATGATAAAAAAATATTCAGACAAATACATAACAAAAACACTAGGACTTACAAGTATATATAATATACAGAAAATTGCACTACTGGGTACTGCACACATCCTATACAAAACACTTTCAATACAGTAACCATAAGAGCATCACAGCAAACCACAGCACATACCCAAGGCACACAGAGCTGTGCTCGGTAGTGAAGTGAAAGCATGTTATAAAAATAAGATAATAATAATAATAATGATGATATGAAAATTAAAAATTAAGTAATAGTGGGTGGGGTAAAAAATCTATAGAAATACTAAAATAAGATACATAGATAAGATGAAGGCTTATTGCTGTAGGTAAAAAAAAATATTTAAATATATATTTCAGTGATGTTGCTTAAAAAACAAATATTGACAAAATGTCTTAGTGATGTTACTTAAAAAAAATGTTAAAAAATGAATTGATAATGAAGAATGGATGATAAAATTAGGTCTAAAATGAGAGACAAGAAAGGTGGAAGGAAAAGAGAGGTAAGTGGGTGGTTGTGTTAGAATGAACAGATAAGGTTAAAATTTGAAAGAAGAAAAATGTTCAAAGATAATAACGTAGAGAATATTAAAGGATGGTTTAAGTTGATTAGATATAAATGGATATGAATGAAGAATTGTGTGTGGCTGAGCAGTAATTTATGACTAAAGGAAAAATAGAAACAGATGAAAGAGAAGGTAAAAAAGAAGAGAGAAAGAAGAAGGAGGAGGAAAAGGAAGAGATGAAGGAAAAGGAGAAAAAATAATTAAGAGAAAGAAAATTAAACTGAGCTTTAGATCAAACTGATATTGGTGACAATAGTACGAACGGAATAAGGTGACAATAGTACGAACGGAATAAGGTGACAATAGTACGAACGGAATAAGGTGACAATAGTACGAACGGAATAAGGTGACAATAGTACGAACGGAATAAGGTGACAATAGTACGAACGGAATAAGGTGACAATAGTACGAACGGAATAAGGTGACAATAGTACGAACGGAATAAGGTGACAATAGTACAGTAGTAAAACAGGAATAGAAATAAAGATATGGTGACGATAATGGGTGAGTGTATAGTTCTAATGGTAGCCATTTTGTTACCATATTTCTGTTGTAATACACAGCCTTTGTTTAAATCAATTTCTCTCAGATCCTCTAAACCTCTCCATTCATGTACACATCCAGCAGATCATGCTTGCATTGTTCCTTACTTACTTTTTGCATATACTCTGCATTCAGGGTCCATGCTCCACCACCATGCAGCATCACAGTTCATACCAAAGCATCCTTTCCAGGTGCAATCCCATCATCATTCATGACCAAATAGTCTTTACCCTTTTATGTATGTATGTATAACTACCTAGCTATTTATCTATCCATTCATTTATACACACACACACACACACACACACACACACACACAAATCTGTGTATGTATGTATGTCATTATTCAATTTTATTTCAAGATTCTTTGCCAATAGAGAAAGAACCGGTTTCTAACCTAGATCCAAGGTTTCTTCATTGGAATTTCAACATCAACAACAGGGTATTTTTGTTTGTATATATGTATGTATGCATGTCTCCTTTTTCTTTTTTAATTTAGAATAAATTTTGACCAACTAAATCACCGACTTAGTAGCATGTTTGTGACAGTAAATATTTTCATTTAACCTGCATCCTTTAAACCTTAAGGTCTTGCAGATTTTTTATAGTCCCAGATATCATGACCCTTTGCATATATGTATGTATGTATGTATGTATGTATGTATGTATGTCATTATCCAGTTTTATTTCAAGATTCCTTGCCAACAGAGAAATAGCTGGTTTCTAACCTAGATCCAAGGTTCCTTCATTGGAACTTCAACATCAACAACTGGGTATTTTTGTTTGTATATATGTATATGTGCAGATTTGTATGTTTTATCTATGTATTCTCATGCATATAGTTACATATCTAGACATGCTCATATATATATATATTCAAATGTATGTTTGTATGCATGTGTATCATCAAACAATCCTCATAAACGGTGAGATGTTTGTGCTAAAGAAAAGACTGAATTTCAGGTTTTTACTTTATATTTTATAATTTCGAATTTTTTTTTTTTTTTTTCCGTTGATAAATTTTGGTCTCTTTATGGTATAATTTACATTTTCAGTTTACAAAGTCAGAAAACAGCACTGCTCCCATGACTTTCGGAAACATTTTTTTACACTAAGAGTTCCTGAAGTATGGAACAAACTGCCGGCATCAGGTGTTAGTTGTCGGAGCACTGCATCCTTATATATGTAGCTATATGGTAAGAAAGCTTGCTTCCCAACAACATAGTTCTGGGTTCAGTCCTATTGTATGGCACCTTGGGCAAGTGTTTTTTTATTGTAGCCCCAAGCCAATCAAAGCCTTGTGAGTGGATTTGGTAGACGGAAACTGAAAGAAGCCCAACTTATATATGTATGTATACACATATATATATATGTGTGTATAGACTGTTAGGTGTGATGTACAGAATTGAATATTGAGAAAAAGAAGTCGTCAGAATTTTGGAAATAAATCCTTTTATTTCTTCATTGTTATTAGCGCATTCGTTCCTCTCTAGAACTTGTCAAAATTGTATTTGACAAATTCTAGAGAGGAACGAAAGCGTTAATAATAATGAAAAAATAAAAGGGGTTTATTTCCAAAATTCTGACGACTTTTTTCTCAATATATATATATATATATATATATATATATATATATACGTATGTATGTTTGTGTGTGGGGGGGGTGTCTTTGTGTCTATGTTTGTCCCCATCACCATTTGTCAACTGAACGTGGTATGTTTATATCCCCATAACTCAGTGGTTTGACAAAAGATAGCAATACAATAAGTACCAGGGTTTAACAAAAAATAAGCACTGGGGTTGATTCATTCAATTATAAATTCTTCAAAGTGGTGCCCCAGCATGGCCACAGTCTAATGACTGAAACAAATAAAAACTAACAGACAAAAGATGTGAAACACTCAGCAATTAACAGCTGTTTCTAATGCTCAGAAACAATTGTTGTGATTTGTAGTAAAACCTGTTCACTGCATCTTGCTGGCGTCGTATAAGTGGCACATCAAAGGAACCTTTGAAGCATTGGGCCTCACGGAGGCAATGACAGATGACCTAGACCTCTGGCTATATGCTGTGCTTTGGAAGAAGATCCGAGTGAAATTGTAGTCGTGGCACATAGTGGTGTCACACAACAAGCACCTGTGCCAGTGGCACGTAAAAGCACCCATTACACTCTCGGAGTGGTTGATGTTAGGAAAGGCATCCAGCCATAGAAAACCATGCCAAATCAGACTTGAGTCTGGTGCAGCCCCTCAGCTTCCCAGCCTTGGTCAAACTGTCCAACCCATGCCCACATGAACAATGATGATAATGATGATGATGATGATAATGATGATGATGATGATATATATATATATATATACTGTAGCCTTGGCCAACCAAGGCCTTTTGAGTGAATTTGGTGGACGGAAACTGAAAGAAGCCCGAATATATGTATATATATATATATATATATATATATATATATATATATATATATATATATATATATATATATATATATATATATATATATATATATATATGTATGTATGTGTGTGTATATGTTTGTGTGTCTGTTTGTCCCCCCAACATCGCTTGACAACCAATGCTGGTGTGTTTGTGTCCACATAACTTGGCGGTTCAGCAGGGGAGACTGATGGAATAAGTACTAGGCTTACAGAGCATAAGTCGTGGGGTCGATTTGCTTGACTAAAGGCGGTGCTCCAGCATGGCTGCAGTCAAATGACTGGAGCAAGTAAGAGAGTATGTATATATATATATATATATATATATATATATATATATATATATATATATATATATATATATATATATATACATATATATATGGCCTCACATTTTGGGCCTCACGGAGGCAAAGTGATTGAGTTCCTTTTGAGCGATGGGCCTCACGGAGGCAATAACCAAGACCTTTGGAATTATGTCATGTTTGAGAAGAAGACCCACCAAGCCAAGCAAAATCACAGTCGTGGCAGATAGGACATCCAGCCATAGAAAACCATGCCAAAGAAGAGTGGAGTCTGGTACAGCCTTCCAGACATTAAATGATGATGACGATGGTGATGATGATGGTGGTGATGATGATAGTGATGATATATATATATATATATATAGATAGATGGATAGATAGGCAGACAGACAGACAGACAGATAGATAGATAGATACACAGACAGATGGATAGACAGACAGACAGACAGACAGACAGATAGATAGATAGAAAGATAGATAGATAGAAAGACAGACAGACAGACAGACAGACAGACAGACAGATAGATAGATAGATAGATCTACTTATGTAAAATTTGTTGAAAGCTGTAGTGTTTGTTTGTTTGTTTTTCTGATGATTGTTTCTTGTAAGGTGTGGGGAAGAAGTAAAGAGAGATATTGTCATGTTTAGCCATTTAGAAAAAAAACTATTGGTTTTAAAAATGTCTTGGCATTTTGAAGATTTTTGTGTTTACAGGAAGAGACTAATTATGAAGAGCATTTTCTAAAACAAGAGAATATGGTAAGAATTCACTGAGACAGAGCTTCCTTGGTTTTGTTGTTTTGTTTTACTCTTTTACTTGTTTCAGTCATTTGACTGCGGCCATGCTGGAGCACCGCCTTTAGTCAAGCAAACCACCCCAGGACTTATTCTTTTGTAAACCTAGTACTTATTCTATCATTCTCTTTTGCCGAACTGCTAAGTTACGAGGACGTAAACACACAAGCATTGGTTGTCAAGCGATGGTAGGGGGGACAAACACACACACACACACACACACACACACACACACACACACACACACACACACACACACACTCATACACACACACACTCACATATATATGATAGGTTTCTTATTTCTTTACTGCCCACAAGGGGCTAAACATAGAGAGGACAAACAACGACAAACAAAGGGATTAAGTTGATTACATCGACCCCAGTGCATAACTGGTACTTAATTTATCGACCCCAAAAGGATGAAAGGCAAAGTTGACCTCGGCGGAATTTGAACTCAGAATGTAATGGCAGACGAAATACCGCTAAGCATTTCGTCCGGTGTGCTAATGTTTCTGCCAGCTCGCCGCCTTTCACTTTCTGTCTACCAAATCCACTCACAAGGCTTTGGTCGGCCCGAGGATATAGTAGAGGACACTTGCCCAAGGTGCCACGCAGTGGGACTGAACCCAGAACCATGTGGTTGGTAAGCAAGCTTCTTACCACACAACTACTCCTGTGCCTATGTATGTCGAACAATATTTTCCACTTAATCCTACAATTATCATTAATGTGTTCCATTTGAACTATAGCAGGTCAATACCTCCAGGAACGATATGAATGGTGGAGAAGATTCCAGTGGGACAATATTTTGGGGAGGAAGGATTGGAAATGGGATTATTAGTGAGCCAAGGTGTGAGATACATGCAAGAAGGGTGACATAGGAATTGGGGAGATGAGCAGGAGATGGGGTAGGCCTGAATGGAGGAGGGATGAGATTAGGAAGCTGACAGGAGCAGAGGCCATTGTAGAAGAATTAGTGTAAAATAGAGGATAGAGCATGTCTGTGGGACAGAGGCTGGAACATGTCTGTCTGTATGGTGGGTAGAAATATATTCTGGCCATGAAGAGAATGGTCAATCTTTGCGGTTGGATCCTAGCTGTATTAAGGAAGTGCTTTCACCAGAAGAAATCCTATGTGTACATATCATCATCATCATCATCATCTTCATCATCAACATCATTGTTTAACTTTCCCATGGTTGCATGGGGTCAGACGGAATTTGTCTAGGCTG
The DNA here is from genome assembly GCF_046866305.1 of Octopus bimaculoides. Classification (NCBI taxonomy): domain Eukaryota; kingdom Metazoa; phylum Mollusca; class Cephalopoda; order Octopoda; family Octopodidae; genus Octopus; species Octopus bimaculoides. The sequence goes on along the minus strand of NC_142953.1, from coordinate 20,723,993 downwards.
ATTTTTCTGCAGCTGGATGCTCTTCCTGTTGCTAACCCTCACCTCTTTACAAGCGATGTGATATTCTTCCATCGCCAGACACATTTTCATGGAAGAGTGGAAATGAACAGCCTCAATTGTATGATGATGATGCTCATTTAAGCCCATCAAAATCTATGTGGGATGTTACAGTTGCAGTTCCATATATATATGTGTTTGTGTGTGTCTGTTACACTCCAGCTTTTTATCATCTGGTACAAGATCATCTCCTCCAATGCTCCCCACCTCCTCTCAAAGGATCTTTGTCTTGCACATTACTTTGGTGACTCTGCCAGTGCTGGTCCCGCATCAAAAGCATCAGATCCATGCCAAAACAGACAGGACAGTATGTCAGATGAAAGCAAGTTTTCAGGCAAAGGTCAATCGCATTTTGTCAATGAATGACGAAGCTCATTTCCATCTCAATGGCATGGTGAATCAACAGAACTGTCGTTATTCGGCTCTTGAAAATCCAAGAGAGCAATGTCACCAAAATCGTCAGAGCAATGTTGGAGAGTGTGGAGGCCAGCTTCGAAGAACGCATTTCCGAAATGCATCAATGAAAACGGACACCACATGATGGATGTTGTTTTCCACACATGATTCTGAAAAATGCTAATTCAATACAAACTCATTGATGTCAATAAAATTTTGTCTGCAGCTAAAATTAATGATTTTGTGAATTTTTCAAAACCATCCCTCCTCTCTGATCCACCTTGTGTATTTGTCTGATGCTGGTTATGAATATCAACAGATGAGCCATGGAAAAATACCTTACAAGAGAGTATTCTGCACGATAGATTTACATATGGTAGTGTTTGTGTGTGTGTGTGTGTGTGTGTGTATAAAAATATATACATATACACACATACACAAATGTACATCATTATCATTAAAATCATTTAACGTCTGTTGTTGACATGCTCAGATAATAAACACACACACACACACACACACACACACACACACACACACACACACACATATATATATATATGTGCACACATACA
>NC_142953.1:20687965-20717965 GCF_046866305.1 Octopus bimaculoides | reverse complement strand
CACCACCAGCAGAAACCACACCACCAGCAACAACCACACCAACAACACCAATAGAAAAGAATTGCTTTTTAAGGCTGACAGTTTAGTTTTTGACAGAGATTTTTACTGAATTTTATAAGCAGACAGACAGGCAGGCAGGCAGACGGACAGACGGGTGGAGGGGAGTGGCGTGGTTGGATGGGCGGACAGATGGAGGGGCAGGTGGGTGAGCCTGTAGATGGACAGGTGGGCACATCGACACCTGGCTGACTAATTAATGGATATCTCTTGGTGAGGATAATGTGACAACAAAGGGGGTGGGTGATGGTGATGAGGAGGAGGAGGAGAAGGATGTTGGTGGTAGTGGGTGGCAATGATGATGATGATAATTAGGATGTTGGTGGCGACGATGATGATGATTCTGATGATAGTGGTGGTGGTGGTGGTGGTGGTGGTGGTGGTGGTGGGAATGATGATGACAAAGAAGAGGAGAGGAACGACGATTAGGACGATGGTGATAACAGTGAATATGATGACGACGATGACGACGAGGATAATTAGGATGACAGAGACAATGATAGTGCTGATGATGATGATGAAAAGGAAAAGGAGAGGGACAAAGATGAAGATTAGGACGATGGCAATGATGATGATGATGATGATGATAACAACGATCGCAACAATGACAATGATGACATTGATGATGAGGAGAAGAAGAAGAAGAAGAAGAAGACGATGAAGAAGAAGTAGAAGAAGCGTAAAAGATGGAAAAGAAGTTTTTTATGAATTAGTTTTGAAATGATTTCTGACAATAAAATATTTGTCCACCCACCCCCCACTTGCCTACCCCCCATACAGCCAGAATATCAAATAAACCGATTTTCAGTTCCTTATTTAACCCAGTGGCCCCTACTTCATGGCCCTTTGATGCTTTTCATGCCAATATCTCAATTATCATTATCATCATCATCATTATCATCATCGTCATCATCATCATCATCATCATCGTCATTGTCATCATCATCCTCGTCGTCGTCGTCATCGTCGTTGTCATCTTGATCATCAACATTATCGTCATCGTCGTCGTCATTGTATAACATCAGGTTTTCCATGCCGGCATGGGTTGGATGGTTTGACAGCAGCTGGTGAGGCCAGAGGGCTGCATCATGTACCATTGTCTGTTCTGGCATGGCATCTACAGCAGGATGCCCTTCCCTAACGCCAACCACTTTATTTTATAAAGAGGGCTGGGTGCTTTTCAGGTGAGACCAGCACTGGTGGGAGCTCTTTTCCATGTGCCACCAACACAAAGGGGTCACCAACCAATTTGTGCAGTGGAAACCTCTCAGCTGGGAGCGGAAGTGAAACCGAGAGAAGTGGCCTGGGAAGTAAAACCATTGCCATCCATCCATGTCCTTTTCGGCCATGCCCTCCACTACAGATACACATAATCTGTCCTCTGTCAAAAGTACCCCACAACCCACCTTCCCAGCATCACCACATCCCATCACCCACTGCAGACCCCTTCCACTCTCCCCTCGTTTGCCTATTCACATACTCTCCATGCCCTCGCATATCTACCCTACCCCCTCCGCTCCCAGCCACTCCAGTCTCCCTCACCATCACTTGATGCAGTCCCCTGCCCCATCTCTAAACATCCCACCTCACACACTTACAAACATACCCCTCTATATCACATTTATTACCCCACCCACCCCACCACTCTCCTCCATGGGTAGGTTTTGAGGCATCTCCAACACCATCTGCTTCCCCACATCTCTCTGGCTGTCTCCCCATCTTTCTCTCTCTCTCTCTCTCTCTGGCTGTCTCCTTATCTTTCTCTCTCTCTCTCTGACTGTCTCCCTATCTCTCTCTTTCTCTCTCTCCCTCTCTCTCTCTCTCTGACTGTCTCCCTATCTCTCTCTTTCTCTCTCTCCCTCTCTCTCTCTCTCTGACTGTCTCCCTATCTTTCTCTCTTTCTGGCTGTTTCCCTCTCTCTCCCTCTCTCTCCCTATCTCTCTCTCTCTCCATGGCTTACTTAGAGGGTGGGGCAATCGTAGGGGTAGATTCCATTCGTTGCCCACTTTAACAACATCACTAACAGGTCTTTGGGTGCCTTGTGGAGGCACATGGCTTAGTGGTTACAGTGTTGGACTCATGTCTGTAAGATTGCGGTTTCAATTCCTGGATTGGGCAATGCATTGTGTTCTTGAGCAAAACCCTTCATTTCATTTTGCTCCAGTTCACTCAGCTTGTGAAAATGATTAATCCCACCCCGATGTGGCATCCCCTCCAGAGAAACTAAGAAGCCAACTCTATGTTCCTTACAGAGTAATGAGGACTGACCATACAGAAAGAGACTGGGGGAGGTGCATGGCTTAGTGGTCAGACTGTTGGACTCATGATCATAAGATTGTGGTTTCAATTCCTGGACCAGGCGACGCATTGTGTTCTTGAGCAAAACACTTCATTTCGCATCACTCCAGACCACTCAGCTGGCAAAAATGAATAATCCTGTAACAGACTGATGTCCCTTCGAGGTGGGGGAATTTATGTGTCCCAGAATCCAGGAAATGGGCCCTTACAAGTCAGTATGACTCAAAAAGGTAAATCTACCTTTAACTTTTCGGAGGCGCATGGCTTAGTGGTTAGGGGTGTTGGACTCATGATTGTAAGATTATGGTTTCAAGTTCTGGACCAGGCAACGCATGGGTTCTTGAGCAAGAAACTTCATTTCACACTGCTCCAGTCCACTTGGCTGGTAAAAAGGACTAACCCTGCGATGGACCGCCGTCCTGTCCATATGGGGAATATATATATATGCCATGGGAACCGGGAAAGTGGCCCTTATAAGTCTGTATGACTCAAAAAGGTAATCTCTACCCCTAAACCATACCTTGGGTACCTTCAACAGAATCCGTTCCGGCAGGAATATGTTCAATCCTCAACTCATTCCAACCCATTTTTGTTTTTTTTTTGCAGAAGTTTCTTTGTCAAATTCTTGTCTTTGACAAAAGAGAATAATGAGAGTTTGGTCCCGCAAAACAGCTTTGCAAAATATTAATTCCTCGGCCATCACCCTTGAAGTTTTTTGGTTCTTCTCGTTTCGGTCATTGAACCATGGTCATGCTGGAGCATCATCTTGAAAAGTTTAGTCAAACAGATTGACCCATCCCCATCCACGCCAATACTTATGTTTTGGAGTCTGGTGCTTATTCTGTTGGTTTCTTTTGCCAAGCTGCTAAGTCACAGAGACCGACACCAGAGCACAAACACATGAACACACATGCACGCATGCACACACACATTCACGCATACATACACACACATATACCATACACACAAACACACACACAAACACTCACACAAATACACACACAAACACGCACACATTCACACACACACAAACATACACACATATATACACACAAATACACAAACACACACACACTCACGCACAAACATCCACACAAATACACACACATCTATATCATTGATGTCAAAAATTTATAAACTTTTGAGAGAATGTGAAACAGTTCTTTGTTTTGGAAGAGTGGATCTTGAAGCAAATGATGACAATGCTATAAATAATCCTTTCCACTATAGGCACAAGGCCTGAAACTTTATGGGAAGGGACTTGGTGATTACATCGAGCTCAGTATGTAACTGGTACTCATTTTATCAACCTCAAAAGGATAAAAGGCACAATCAACCTTGACGAAACTTGAACCCTGAATGTAAAGACAGACAAAATGTCGCCAAGCACTTTGCCCGGCATGCTAACGGTTCTGCCAGCTCACCATCAAGTAAAGCCGATAAATAACATGTAAATATTGGGTTGAAAGTCAAAGGCTTCTTTATTTTTTTATTGCCCACAAGGGGCTAAACATAGAGGGGACAAACAAGGACAGACAAAGGGATTAAGTCAATTACATCAACCCCAGTGCATAACTGGTACTTAATTTATCGACCCCGAAAGGATGAAAGGCAAAGTCAACCTTGGCGGAATTTGAACTCAGAACGTCATGGCAGACGAAATACCGCTAAGCATTTTGCCTGGTGCATTAACATTTCTGCCAGCTCAATGCTTTAACACACAGTTCCACACAGTTTCCACACAATTTCTATCAACCAAATTGGTTGGCTTGAGGCTATAGTAAAAGACACATGGTGTGCTTTTGGTCATTTTCCATTTTTCTTTCAAAAATATTATTCTAGAATACTGTATTCTTTTGTTCCTTTATTCTGTTTCTATTCTCTGATTCCCTAATTCTGTTTCCAATTCTTTAATTCTTTATTCCCCCTTTCATTCGCCATCATTTATCATCTCTTTGGCCTACCCCACTTTTTCAGATTTACATAATCTCGTCAATTCTCTTCAAGACACAGAAAGATGTGGCTGTCCATTGAGATTAAGATGTCTCCTATATACCGTTTCTTTGACAATAAAAATCTCAATAGAAGAACTGCGTCCTCCCTTGTGTTCACATATTTCTTGTGCTGTGTATATTTTCATCTCATCTCTCCCCCACCTTCTCACCCCTTTTCCTCCCCCACCCCCACCAATTCATCTTTTATGTAAACTCCCACACAAATCAGAAGCTGTCCTTGTAATGTCTCTTTCATCCGATGTTCCCGTGGAAGATAAACAAAATCACCACCACCACCATCATTATCATTATCATCATCCCCATCATCATCATCATCTTCATCATTATTATGAAGGGGCTCTTGCTACGTTCTAAGTTCAAATTCCGCCATCATCACCACCACCACCATCATCATCATTACAGTCATCATCATCACCACCATCATCACCACCACCATCATTATCATCATTGTCATCATCATCACCACCATCATCACCATTGTCGCTATCATCATCACCATCGTCATCACCACCATCATCATCACCATCATCATCATCATCACTGTCATCATCGTCGTCATCATCATCATCACCATCAACATCATCATTATTATTATGAAGCGGCCGTCTATACGTTCTGAGTTCAAATTCTGCCGAGATCAACTTTGCCTTTCATCCTTTTGAAGGGTCGATAAATTAAGTACCAGTAAAACACTGGGGGTCAACGAAATCAACACGGCCCCTCCCACCAAAATTTCAGGCCTTGCGCCTCAACGCATAGTAGAAGATTGCAAATCCATACTACACCCACCACACTCCGTCGACCACTCTACACCAACCCATACTGTACCAGTAATTACACGTATATTAACAGTGGTAAAGAAGTTGAAGTCAAGAACGACAATGATGGTGATGTTGATGATGATGATGATGGTGGTGATGGTGGTGGTGGTGGCGGCGGCAGTGGTTGGTTAGGGTGGTGATGATGATGATGACGGTGGTGATGGTGGTGGTGGTGGCAGCAGTGGTGGGAGAGGGTGGTGATGATGACAATGATGATGATGATGGCAGTGAAAGTGATGATGACAGTGTTGGTGGTGGTGGGTGCTGGTGGTGATGCTGACTTCAATGGTGGTATTATGTTTAAGACAGGAAGCCCATAATTGTGGCGACGCTTCAATATATCGAAATGAATATATCTACCTACAGTAATAGCTTTGCTTTCAGCACCCCTTCTCCCTCCCTCCTTCCCTCCCTCTGTCACTTACACACACACACACACACACACACACATATACTTATAGTGTGTGGGGGTGGGTAGGTGCTTGTGTGTGGGGGTGGGTAGGTGCTTGTGTGTGGGGGGGGTGTAAATGTGCCTTTGTTGTGTCTGCAATTTCTCTATGAGGATGTAAATGTGTGTGCGTGTGTGTGTGTGTGCAAAAGTGAAGGGAAAAAATCGTTCCTGCAGGATGGAGATAATTCAGTAAAAATCAAATAATCGTACTTGTACATCACCATGTCAGCGCCGCCACCACCACCACCACCACCACCACCGACAATGGCACCACACCTAATACAACCACTGCAACTACCACCCCTACCACCATCATTACAAACTCCACCGTTGCCAAAACTATCACCCCAACGCCATGACCACCAATACCACTACCACCACCATCCCCCTTTCCATCCATACCCTGTTTCCATCCTCTACTTATCATTATTACCAAATTCTACCACCCTTCTCCTATAGACACATTAAAATCATTACAATAATGTCTGATATGAATCTAATATATAACAATATATACAATGTATAATACATATATATCTAATGTAAATATATATAATGCATAACAATATATATATTTATATATATATGTGTATATATTCATTGTCAATAAATTGATGAGGAGAAAGGAAGAGATAAAAATAAATTTTAGGTGCAGGAGTGGCTGTGTGGTAAGAAGCTTGCTTCCCAACCATGCAGTTCCGGGTTCAGTCCTGCTGCATGGCACCTTGGACAAGTGTCTTCTACTATAGCCTTGGGCCAACCAGTTCCTTATGAATAGATCTGGTAGACAGAAATGGAAAGAAGTCCATTCTGTACATATATATATATGTGTGTATATATATATATATATATATATATATATATATATATATATATATATATATTTGATCAGGGAGTAAATTATAATTTTAAATATATATATATATATATTTTCGTCCATCTTCCTATTCTCTTGGACTTTCCTCTGTCTCCTGTTTCTAAAGAAAATTTTGCCCAAAATGTGAAACACTTTCCTTTTCTGAGCTTCTTATTAATACTTTGCATGTACCACATCCTTGCGTTGTTGCTTTTTTTCTTGTTGTGTTTTTCTTCTTTTTTTTTTGGGGGGGGGGGGTAATTATATAGATGTATGTGCATATATCTATCTATGTGTGTATATATATATATATATATATATATATATATATTCGCCATGATAGATTGCTAGCCACTAAACCTTTCTTATTTTCTCTCCCCTGTTTGTTTTCCGAAAATCAAAAATTTTGACCCATACAATATTTCTTCAATTAACATTTTAAACCTCGTAGCATTCCTGCAAGAATTTTAGAGCTCATGTTTCTGGTTCAATGCATGTTTATCCTGGAACAGGATGAAAAACTTTTCTGAGAAGCAAAGATTACATTTCAGAGGTCTTCTTTCAGCTCCATGTCTGTATGATGATGCTTTTTCCAAAATTGTCCAGCTGATATTGAAAGGACGGGTGTCATTCTCCTTCAATTCCCAGAAAATGTTTTGCAAGACTTGTTGCTGTCCTATTCTCAGGGTATCAGAAAGAATTTCGGTGGGAATAAAACCGAGTCTTGAATGAATTTTCCGAAGCCCCTGTTTAAGTTTTATATTCTTGTGAGCCATCTATTTGCACTTTAGCTCTATAAACAATTCCTTCTTCAAGACATTTACCTTCTAACTGACAGCAAGTCTTATCTTTGCAGTTGAAGTTCCTCAGATTAGATTCGGCACTGTAGTTATTTGTAATAATTTTTGTGTTATGCTCATTAATAAACGATGTAAACTTTTACAACAAGAACAACTAACCCTCACTGTTCTGCTATTAAAAATTCTATAGATCTTATGGCTAGATTGAAAATATTTAGAAACTAATTTTAAGAACTCCCTACATTAGTATTTACGGCAATATTAAATGCTAGATTAAACCACAAAACTTTATTAGTTTTAGTTCAACATGGTCTATTATTCTTAGAATTAGCTTGACTATACTGGATCTTCTCTGAGAATCCACTTTTCTTTAATGCATTATTATAGTATGGTGTGGCATTTTGAACTGCTGTCTCATCTGAAGATGTTGATGATATGTGCGTTCCCATATTACTAACTGGGTTCTACATAAGTTATTTTTAATTTAAGGTTTGCTTCGATTTTTATAATAATATGATTTTAAAACGCAGTATGTTATTTCATGTGACTGGTTATTGAAAAGAGCGTTAGTTGAAAGGACCAATGAAACAAAACCATTTTCAAATGTGTATCTACCAAAGTAAGTGTATATTTATGCAAATAACCTTATTTTGTTCCAGTCGAAACAAAACTGTCCGACAAATGGGAACGTGAAACTTTGAATAACAGTTTTTGTGATATTTTTGGTGCTTTTTAATAAAGTATATATATATATATATATATATACATGCACACACACACATATATAAAAGTATATATGTGTATATATATATATATATATATATATATACACACACACACACACATATAAAAGTATATATATATATATATATATATATATATATATGTATATATATATATATATATATATATATATATATATATATATATATATATATATATATGGGAGAATTTACGAAAAAAAAACAACAAAAGGATGTATTAGTTTAACACTCGGGAATAGAGAAAGTCTTCAACGTTTCAAGCTACGCTCTTCAACAGAAAGAAATAAGGAGAAAAACAAGGAGAAAAAAAATTTAAATGTCGTGGTCAGCGATCTATCATGGCGATAGAATATAAATTTCTACATGCGTATATATATATATATATGTGTATGCAGTTAATATCAGTGCCCCCTGACTGGCTCCCGTACTGGTGGCACATAAAAAGCACCATCTGAACATGGTCGATGCAAGTGTCCCCTGACTGGCTCCCATGCCAGTGGCACGTAAAAAGTGCTATCTGAATGTGATCGATGCCAGGCAAGCCTGACTGGCTCCTGTGCCAGTGGCACGTAAAAAGCACCCACCACACTCTCAGAGTGGTTGGCATTAGGAAGGGCATCCAGCTGTAGAAACCTTGCCAGATCAGATTGGAGCTTAGTGCAGCCTCCTGGCTTGCCAGTCCTTAGTCAAACCATCCAACCCATGCCAGTATGGAAAACGGACGTTAAATGATGATGATGGTGATGATGATGACGATATACACACATGCAACCACAAATACATTTATACAATGTGATTCAAATTGAAATTGCATGACAAATAGGAAGTATTGAGGACTCCACACAGTGCATTATTATATTTTGGAGAAGAAAACCTTGTGGACTCCTTGTTTTACAGTCTGATTTTTCTATGACTGGTCTTCATAGTTGGGTTTATCACACAATATGACAAACGGAGAAAGCAGATACAAACGCAGAAGAGTTTGTTAATAAAGTATTGAGTTAGCTAATTAATTTATTAACAAGCTCTTCTGTTTTTGTTAGACTTTCCTCTGTCAACAAATCATTTACTGGCTCTGAGCTTCTAAACACATATGGACTAAGAAATACCATATGTGAGAAACAAAGTAAAGGTTGGTGACAGGAAAAGCATCACCACAACCAACACCATCACCATCATCACCATTGCCATCCCCACCACCACTACAATTACTACCAACACCTCTACCATCAGCTGTAAGCCAATGCCTCAATAACATATCTATCTAACTCAGTGGTTCTCAACCAGGATCCATAAGGCTCCAGAGGGTCCATATAAGATTTTGAGGGGTCTACGTAACAAAATAGTAAATTGGGGATCCACAATAGTATTTTAAGGGCCCCTGAAAAAATTCCTGTTTTAGATGTATGTATGGGTCTGTATTGCAAGAAACAGCTGGGTTTCTTTATCTAACATTTTACATAATTCAACCGACACAAGTTAATGTGGGAAAAGCAAAATAGGAATTTTGAAAGAAGTTTCTATAAAACTAGTTTTAAACATCGAGTGGCCTGTAAGTGCTGGCCTTATCCTTTTTGGATATTTTCCCACTTACACTGCTTGAAACTGGCGCCAGCATTTGTATCCTGTTAAAAATAACTGCTATAAAGAGAATTTACTGAAATAAGAGCTAAGTTCTATGGCTGTGTGGTACGACATTTGCTTCCCAACCATATAGTCCACCAGAATAAATTAGTAATCGAAGGTGTTCATAGATAAGAAACGGTTGAGAACCCCTGCTTTAGATGTGTGTATTGGTCTGTGTTGCTGGGTTTCTTTCTCTAACATTTTACATAGTTCAACCAACATAAGTTAATGTTGGGAAAAAAAAGGAATTTTGAAAGAAGTTTTTAAAACATCGCATAACTCTGGGGATCGACCAGAATAAAATAGTAATCAAAGGGGTCCATAGATACAAAAAAAATGGCTGAGAACCCCTGATCTACCTCATACTATCATGGAAAAACAGATAAAGTGTAAACAAAATATGGCAGTATATATCAACAGACTGGTGTGTGGGTTTTGAGGAAGATTTGGCTGCTGTTTCTAGTAAATCTTGCTTTTTCTTTTATTTGTTTCAGTCATTTGACTGTGGCCATGCTGGAGCACCGCCTTTAGTCGAACAAATCAACCCCAGGACTTATTCTTTGTAAACTTAGTATTTATTCTATCAGTCTTTTTTGCCGAACCGCTAAGTTATGGGGACGTAAACACACCAGCATCAGTTGTCAAGCGATGTTGGAGGGGACAAACACAGACACACATACATATATATATATATATATACATATATACGACGGGCTTATTTCAGTTTCTGTCTACCAAGTCTGCTCAGAAGGCTTTGGTCGGCCTGAGGCTATAGTAGAAGACACTTGCCCAAGGTGCCATGCAGTGGGATTGAACCCAGAACCATGTGTAATCCTCAGTGAAAGCTGGTGTTTTGTCTCAGGTGTGTTCATCCAGTGATTTGACCATGGTCATGCTGGGAGCCACTGCCCCTAAGGGTTTTAGCCAAACAAATCAACCTCAGTTCTTTTTTGTTTTCGTTTTTTAAGTCTGGTGCATAGTCTGTCAGTCTCTTTTGCCAAACTGCTAAGTTACAAGAATTAAACAAACTAACACCAGTTGTAAAGCAGTGAGACCAGGGGACAAACACAACATACACACACACACACACACACACATGCGCACGCGCATGTGTGTGTGTGTGTGCGCGCGCATATATATATGTGTGTGTATGTGAGTGTGTGTGCATATATATACACACACAAATATATATATATACGCAGGTACACATATCATCATCATCGTTTAACGTCCGCTTTCCATGCTAGCATGGGTTGGACGATTTGACTGAGGACTGGTGCAACCGGATGGCTACACCAGGCTCCAATCTAATTTGGCAGAGTTTCTACAGCTGGATGCCCTTCCTAACGCCAACCACGTACACACACACATATATACACACACGTACATATATATATATGCACACACACTCACATACACACACACACACACACACACATATACATACACACACATGACAGGCTTCCATACAGTTTTTCCCTACCGAATCCACTCATGAGACATTGGTCAACCAGTGGGGATGCTACAGTAAAAGACACTTACCCAATGTGCCATGCAGCGGGACTGAACCTGAAAAACCACATGGCTGCAAAGCAAACTTCCTAACCACACAGCCACGCCAGCACCCCGCCCCCTATGTCCAACATTTACACACACGGCTATCTTAGAATACACCCCCCCCACATGTTCCAGTCACACGCAGTCCACTGGGTAACCCTCGACCCCACCCCCAAACCTCCACCTCCCCACAAACACCCACCCCACCCTACTGGCACTGGTTCATTAGTAGCAGTGGTACAACACGACCGATTGATATCTGCAGCAAGATGCATTGACGGCTGCAGTAACTTGCAGCAGCAGCAACAGGTGTAACAATGTTGCATTGCACGTTCGTGAACGCAAAACTCTATGACGATAGTCGTTCTGTGAAATACGCAAATCGCCGAACCGCGACTCATAACATACCTGGGTTTATGCAGAAGAGAAGGAGGAGGGGGAAAAGCAGGCGGAAGACCTCCTGTCTTCCTTCAGATCAAACAAATCACTCAGCCTAATACTACTACTACTACTACTACTACTACTACTACGACTACTACTGTTACTACTACCACTACTGCTGCTGCTGCTACTATTACTACTACTACTACTATTACTACTGCTGCTGCTGCTGCTATTACTACTACTACTACTACTACTACCACCACTACTACTACTACTACTACTACCACTACTACTACTATTACTACTACTACTGCTGCTGCTGCTGCTGCTACTACTACTACTACTACTACTACTACTACTACCACCACTACTACTACTACCACTACTACTACTATTACTACTACTACTACTACTGCTGCTGCTGCTATTACTACTACTACTACTACTACTACTACTACTACTATTATTATCACTGCCATCGCCACTAGTACTACCACGTCCACCTTCCCCCACCAGCATCACAGCTACCAGTGGTGGTGGTCGTAGTAGTGATGATGATGGTGGTGGTGGTTGTAGTGGCGGTGGTGGTGGTGCTGCTGGTGCTGGTGATAGTTGTGGTTGTAGTAGTGATGGTGGTGGTGGTGGTGGTGTAAAGTATGATTGATCTTGCTGAATTATTTCACCCTGTTGAAATCTTTCAGTTTTCAAAAACATTCACACCACACACACACACACATGCACACACACACACACACACGCTTCAACCCTCACCTTCTGGCTAATGTAATCAAGGTACACAATGTCTGATAAACAGATAGGATGGTCACAGCTGGAATCTCTTCCTTTGATCATAACTCTGTCTGATCTGAGGCTAAGCAACAATCATCATCATCATCATGTCTAAGACCATCCTGACTGTGTTTAGCACATAGTTGACGTTAATGGTGGTGATGAGGGAGCCTCAACACGATAAAAATAGCAGCAACATCTCCCTCCAGTCATACACTACCATTGCAAAAAAATATATATATATATGTATATAGGTGAAGCATGGCTGTGTGGTAAGAAGCTTGCTTCCCAGCCACGTGGTTCCAGGTTCAGTCCCATTGCGTAACATCTGGGGCAAGTGTCTTCTACTATATCCTTGGGCTGACCAAAGCCTTGTGAGTGGATTTGGTAGGCGGAAAGTGAAAGGCGGCGAGCTGGCAGAAACATTAGCACACCGGACGAAATGCTCAGCGGTATTTCGTCTGCCATTACATTCTGAGTTCAAATTACACCGAGGTCGACTTTGCCTTTCATCCTTTTGGGGTTGATAAATTAAGTACCAGTTATGCACTGGAGTCGATGTAATTGACTTAATCCTTTTGTCTGCCCTTGTTTGTCCCCTCTATGTTTAGCCCCTTGTGGGCAATAAAGAAATAAGGAAACTGAAAGAAGCTTGGCATGTGTCTGAATATATATACGCAGGAGTGGCTGTGTGGTAAGTAGCTTGCTTACCAACCACATGGTTCCGGGTTCAGTCCCACTGCATGGCATCTTGGGCAAGTGTCTTCTACTATAGCCTCGGGCCGACCAACGCCTTGTGAGTGGATTTGGTAGACGGAAACTGAAAGAAGCCTGTCGTATATATGTATATATATATGTATGTGTGTGTGTGTTTGTGTGTCTGTGTTTGTCCCCCTAGCATTGCTTGACAAACGATGCTGGTATGTTTATGTCCCCGTAACTTAGCGGTTCAGCAAAAGAGACTGATAGAATAAGTACTAGGCTTACAAAGAATAAGTCCCGAGGTCGATTTTCTCGACTAAGGGCGATGCTCCAGCATGGCCGAAGTTAAATGACTGAAACAAGTAAAAGAGTAAAAGAGTAAAAGAGCCATACGCCTTCACATATATATATATATATATATACACACACACACATATATATATATGTGTGAAGGCGCATGGCTCAGTGGTTAGAGTGTCGAACTTACGATCGTGAGGTTGTGAGTTTGAATCTGGGACCAGTCTGTGTGTTGTGTTCTTGAGCAAGACACTTTATTTCACATTGTTCCAGTTCACTCAGCTGTAGAAATGAGTTGTGACATCACAGGTGCCAAGCAATATCAGCCTTTGCCTTTCCCTTGGATAACATCAGTGGCATGGAGAGGGGAGGCTGGTATGCATGGCCGACTGCTGGTCTTCCATAAACAACCTTGCTCAGATTTGTGCCTGGGAGGGTAACTTTCTAGGTGCAATCCCATGGTCAGTCATAACCCAAGGGGCTCTCTCAGCTCAGCATATATATATATATATATATATATATATATATATATATATATATATATATATATATACATACATACATACATACATACTCTTTACTCTCCTTTACTCAATTCAGTCATTTGACTGCGACCATGCTGAAGCAAATCAACCCCAGGACTTATTCTTTGTAAGCCTAGTACTTATTCTATTTGTCTCTTTTACCAAACCGCTAAGTTACGGAGACATAAACACACCAGCATCGGTTGTCAAGCGATGTCGGGGGGATATAGACACACAAACATATACACACACATACACATATATATAAATATATACATATATTCTACGGGCTTCTTTCAGTTTCCATCTATCAAATCCACTCACAAGGCTTTGGTGTCGGCCCGAGGCTATAGTAGAAGACACTTGCCCAAGGTGCCACGCAGTAGGACTGAACCCGGAACCATGTGGTTGGTAAGTAAGCTTACCACACAGCCACTCCTACGCCTATATATATATATATGTGTGTGTGTGTGTGTACATATATATACATATATATATATATGAGGTGGGTACTCGAAAGGTTCAAGGTTCATGAAAGCCCTGGCTGGAGGCCCAAACTTCTGAGTTCTTTCACAGGGCTTAGAAAAACTGAAGGACTGCTGGAAAAAGTGTGTGAATCTGAGAGGGGAATATGTTGAATAAAATCATAATTAAATGATCCGCCTATATTTTCTTTTACCTAAAACGAGGAACTTTTCAACACCCCTTCATGTGTGTGCATGCACATATGTGCACGTGCATGCATGCATGTGTGTGTGAGTCTCATGGAGGCAAAGACAAGTTATTGAGACCGTTGGCAATTTACTCTGCATGAGAAGACTCTACAAAAACCAAGTGAAATTGGCCAGTGCTGGTGATGCATAAAAGGCACCTGTGCCAGTGACACTCTTGGAGTGGTTGGTGTTAGGAAGGGCATCCAGCCAAAGGAACCAAGCCAAACCAGACTGGAGCCTGATGCAGCTCTCCGGTTCACCACTCCCAGTCAAACAGTCTAACCCATGGAAAACAGATACTAAATGACGATGACATATACATATATATATATTTATATATATATATATGTATATATATATATATATATATATATATATATATATATATATATATATATATATATATATATGCATAAGTCATCTGCATTATGCAGATGACTTTGACTTAGTCACTCATACAGTGGATGACATGCAAATACTCATGAGTTGCATTTCTGCTTCTTGCAAGGCATTTGGACTTGGCATTAGCCTGGACAAGACTGTTGTAATGTTCCAGCCTGCACCAGGAAATCCATATGTGAAACCAGCTATCTTGGTTGAAGGAACAATTCTGCAGGTAGTAGACAAGTTTTTTCTACCTGGGCAGCACACTCAGCCGTTCTTGCTCCCTGGATGAGGAAATATCTTTCAGGTTGCAGAGAGCAACTAATTCCTTCCAGTCTCTTCAGTCTTGTGTCTGGTCCCAGCATGGCATAGCAAGGCAAAAGAAAGTTGCTGTGTACCGTGCATGTGTACTGACATCACTCCTCTACTCATGTGAGACATGGACTCTGTACAAACGTCAGGTAAGGGTCCTTTAACGCTTTCATCAGAGATGTCTCAGACACATTCTGAATGTTGGCTGGACCTCAAAAATTACAGACACACATGTCCTGAGGACAGTTGATATCTTGAGTATTGACGCGATGGTGCACAAGTACCGGTTACGTTGGACTGGACACCTTATTAGAATGAAGGAGAGCAGGATTCCTAAGCAGATGTTATATGGAGAACTTGTGAATGGAAGGAGACTCCAACAGAAACCAAGGCTGTGATTTAAGGACTGTGTCAAGTCCTCATTAAAGGCCTGTGATCTGCAGGACACTGACTGGGAGAACAATGCTTGTCATCGCCCGGATGGAGGGGATCGACAATTTTGAGAGAGCACGTATCCAGCATGAAGAACTTAAGCAAGCTGCGCGAAAGCGCACAGCTCGTATAGTGAATGGGGGAACGTTTGGTCTGCAATGTTAGAGGTCGTGTATGCTTGTCAAGAGCAGGGCTCATTAGCCACCAACGGAGCCACAAATGCAAAATATAAGTTAGTCCTAGAGCGCACAATGTTCCTGCAGGTCGGCAATGGTCTTCCTCGGTCACGAGTGGACAGCCATCATATATATATATATATATATATATATATATATATATATATATATATATATATATGTATGTATATATATGTGTGTGTGTATATATGGTGGTTGTCTACTTCTTATGCAGAGTTTGACCACCTCCTGTACCTACACTTTAGGTCCATCATGGCATCTGATGTGGCTTTTTAAATCGGACAATGTTCTGAAAAGACAACCACATAAACTGCATCTCTGATTTGGACCACCAAGAGCTGCAGATAAGTTCTGCTCTTTGTGGATCTTAAAATGTTTCTTGAGGCCTCCGTTGGATTTGCTAACCTTCTGGTATACACTGCATTCAAAGGTGTGCGCAGACATATAGGCAGAATAGTTGGTGGAGGTTCGTTTTCCATGGGTTCACAAATGAGATATATATATAAGGATTTACTTTTCGTAATGAGATAAAAAACCAAAGCTGTGTATATCTTAGAACATTTATATATACACACATATGTATGTACATATCTATCTATCTATATATATATTCATATATATATATATATATATATATATATATATATATATATATATATATATATATATATATATATAAATAGATAGATAGATAGATAGATAGATAGATAGATAGATAGATAGATAGATAGATAGATAGATAGATAGATGTATATATTATTGTGTCTGGGGAGAGTCATTATACACACACACACATACACACACACAAATATATATATATATATATATATATATATATATATATATATATATATATAGATTTAATTATATGTATTTCTTCTATCTGAATGAATAAAAATTCTTTGGATAGAATAAATGGGTTAATAGAAACCAATGTAGCAAAGAACACAAAATAACTGTGGTCTAGTTCCTGTTTTTAAGGCAGGAGCTCCTTGAAATTTTGGGTATTTGAGTATATTTAAAAATTTAAGGAATGGAGAAAACGCATGTTATAATTGCATACTTTATTCCTACATATGTTTCAAAGGATTACAACCTGTGTGATCCATAGGGATCTGTGATATTAAAATTGTAACCTTCTCTTCAGGGAATGCATGGGAATCATCTTAAACGTAAGACATTATGACCGAGTATCATAATGTCTTATGTTTAAGATGATTCCCATGCTTTCCCTGATGAGAAGGTTACAATTTTAATATCACAGATCCCTATGGATCACATATGTAGGAATAAAGTATGCAATATAACATGTGTTTTCTCCATTCCTTAAATTTTTATATATATATATATATATATATATATATATATATATATATATATAAATATATATATATACACACATATGTATTAAGAAAAAGAAGGTAATCAGAATTTTGGTTAATTCTTTATTTAGTGCTTTCATCTCATTCCAGAGTCTCACCATTCTTCATGATTCTTTGAATCAAGATGAATAATAAAGAATTATCCAAAATTCTAACTGCCTCCTTTTTCTAAATATATAAAATCTGCACACCACTTCAGACAATCTACAGACACACACACGCATACGCACATACATACATGTTGTACACTGTATAAACACGTTTTTATTTCCAGTAAAGAAAAGGTTTTCTCAATGATGATGATGATAATAAATGTCATTGATAACGACAATAATGGTGGTGGTGGTGGTGGTGGTGGTGGTGGTGGTAGTGGTGGTGGTGTCAGTAAACAAGGATGGATGATGATTCGTTTATAGGGGGAAGGTTTAGCAGAAGGTTTGATGTGATTGTTAACTATGTTCTCTTGTGTCCATCCATACATAGATCTGTATGTAGGAGTGTGTGCGTGTGTAGATGTATGTATGTATGTGTATCTATATAGAAAGATAGATATACATACACGCACATATGCATATAAACACATACACAAATATATATATATGTATATACATATACATGCACACATATATATGTATACATATATTCACACTCATATATATACATATGCATATTCACAAATATATATACATACATATGCACACACGCACACATATATACAATTACACATATATCTCTTTACAAACACACACATATACACAGACAAGGAATGATCTTGGACTGGTAAATACACACACACACATGCACACCCACACACACACTCACACACACCTATACACACACACAGCTACACACACACACCTCTACACACACACACACACACACACACACACACACACACACACACACGTATGTATGTATGTGCAAAGAATTTCTGCTTGAGATGTTTCATGCCAGTGATGAGATGATGTTTGAGCAAAGACAAAAGAAACCAGAGCGAAAAATTGTAAAGTTTGTTATCTTCAGATCAATACGGAAACCAAAACCAATACACCGATATCAATATATCAACATTGATATCATTCCAATTAAACACTTTTATTATTTTCCGTGTCATTACTCTACAGCACAGAAATGATAACAGCTGGGTGGGGGGACATAGCAGAGGACAGGTGAGGGGGGGTGCTGAGGGGAATCGCAGACAGGGACATATTTTTCTATTAGAATACGTAAACGTAGTAGTAGTGGTGGTGGTGATGATGGCAGTAGTAGTATTAGTAGTAGTAGTAATAGTTGTCGTCATCATCATCATTGTGGTGGTCAGGGTGGTAGTAGCTATTGTGGTAGTTGTCGTTGAGCTCAAAGTCAGCCCCAATTAACCACGGAAAACTGAACATTAAAATGATGATATATATATATATATATATATATATATATATATATATATATATATATATATATATATATTTATATATATATATATATATATATATATATATATATATATATATATATATATATATTTATATATATATATATATATATATATATATATATATATATATTTATATATATATATATATATATATATATATATATTTATATATATATATATATATATATATATATATATATATATATATATTTAATCAAAGAACATACTAAGATGTCTACCTGCTTGAAATAACAGTCAAAACTCGTTATTAATTAAATCGACAAAAATACACTGGTGATTACTACAGAAATCATATGAAATATATATATATATTAGTTCAGCAAAAATTTAGATTCAGATAAATATGGTACTTAAGTTGAGGCACCAGAATTTAGTACGGTATTATCCATACAAATTTCAAAATAAGGTGATTAAAATCAAAATAAGCAACAAGGATATCCAGAGGTAATGCAGTACGATCGTTTCACGTAACTCCATTTAATTGAACAATGCAATCATTACATCAATTTAAATGCAGAGCAATCTTCAGCTGCACAAAGACATAGAATTTAATTAAATTAAAACAGATGGACCATTAGTGCATTTAAATTGATGTAATGGTTGGATTGTTCAATTAAATGGAGTTGCGTGAAATGATAGTCCTGCATTACCTCTGGATATCCTTGTTGCTTATTTTGATATATGTATATATATATATATATATATATATATATATATATATATATATATATATATATATATATATATACCTATATAAATATATATATATACATATCAGGTTCCTTCCACTGTTAGCTGTGTGAAGAAGTGCCACATACTAACATTGGAAGAGGGAGACCCAGGAAGACATGGGATGATGTGATGAAGCACGACCTTCGAATGTTGGGCCTCACAGAAGCAATGACAAGTGACCAAGACCTTTAGAGATATGCTGTGATTGAGAAGACCCGGCAAGTCAAGTGAGATCATGGCCAATGCCAGTGTCACATAACCAGCCCATTTAAGAGTACCCTTCAATCGTCAAGCAATATGCTGTGCTTGAGAAGACCTGTTGAGCCAAGTGAAATTGTAGTTGTGGTTGATGCCAGTGCTGCCTGACTGGCACCCATGCCAGTGGCACATAAAAAGCACCATCCAAGCGTAGTCAATGCCAGTGCCACTTGACTGGCGCCCGTGCCGGTGGAATGTAAAAAGCACCATTTTAGCATGGTCGGTGCCAGTGCTGCCTGACTGGCCCCCGGACTGGTGGCATGTACAAAGCACCCACTACA
The DNA here is from genome assembly GCF_046866305.1 of Octopus bimaculoides. Taxonomy (NCBI): domain Eukaryota; kingdom Metazoa; phylum Mollusca; class Cephalopoda; order Octopoda; family Octopodidae; genus Octopus; species Octopus bimaculoides. The sequence goes on along the minus strand of NC_142953.1, from coordinate 20,697,880 downwards.
CTCTTGGAGTGGTTGGCGTTAGGAAGGACATCCAGCCATAGAAACCTTGCCAGATCAAATTGGAGCCTGGTGCAGCCTTCTGGCTTGCCAGTCCTCAGTCACACAGTCCAACACATGCCAGCATGGAAGGTGGATGTTAAACGATGATGATGATGATATATATATATATATATATATATATATATATATACATATACAGGTGCGATGGGTAAATTGTCGCCATTTTATATTTTTAATTTTGCACATGTGCATTGTTGGTTTTCGGTTTTGTTAACTACACAGTATAGTAGGGTCTGTGAGAAAAACAGCACCAGAAATTTGGAATTGACATGCCGTACTACTTGGCATTCATGCCAGAAGCTCCAATACGAACATTTCAGAGTGTTTGGGTGTCAATCTAAGGACAGTCCAGCAGATTCGGAAAGAGTTGGAGGAGTCTAATGGTGATTATGAAGGTATGGCAGCTTAGAAAACTCACTCTCATTGTTCTGATGAGAAAAGAATTCTTCAAATTGTTGGTGAGATCCGGGCCATGATTGACAATGATCCCTCCAAGACAATCAGATCCATCACCAGGAACATGAGAGTGTCTAAGTTTCTTATCAGGTAGGTAGTGTATGAAGATATTTGGTATTCCTCATACAAGATGAGAAAGGGCCAATTTTTATCCCAGGCTATCAAGGACAAGAGGAAAGACTGCACTATGAAGCTTTTGAACAAACTCATGCAACCCCCTCCAACCGAACATGCTTCAGTTTTTCTCAGACAAGAAAAATTTCTGGCAGGATCAAATGGTGAACACACAGAACAATTGTTGGCTTGCTGTGTCCCCAAAACATGTACCGAGAGTGATAAAAATCAAACATCCAGTCAACATCATGGGGTTTGGAGTGATCACTAGTGATAACGGCATTATGCCACGATTCATCTTCCCACACAGCCTTAGACTCAACACAGAGGCCTATATCAAGTGTCTGGAAGAGGTAGTGCTGCCCTGGGTGAAGAGGGTGGCTACTAGAAGACCCTATGTCTGGCAACAGGACCATGCCACACAAACAGGAGAACCCAGTCATGTCTGACAGACAACTTCTGCAACCACATCACCCCTAACATCTTGTCACCTAACTCCCCAGACTGCAACCCTCTTGATTATTATGTGTGGGGCATAGTTGAGTGAGAGACCAACAAAACTCCTTGTAACACCAAAGACAAACTGAAGGCAAGGATTATGACCACATTCACGAACTGAAACCAGCAAACAATAAAAGATATGTAATTAACATGTAGAAATATCTCAGCAACAACATGTAGCGATATTTAGCATTTATAATATTAAAGATCCCTCTATCATAATTCCATTCTTACTGAGAACACCTCATAGGTACATAAATCTAGCCCAGTAGATGACTGGTACTTTATTTTATCTACACCCAGAAGGATAAGGGTGGAATTTGAATATATTGCAATGCAACACCCATCCTGAGAGTTTGGAGTTTGAACTTGCATCTCTTTTACTCTTTTACTTGTTTCAGTCATTTGACTGCGGCCATGCTGAAGCACCGCCTTTAGTAGAGGAAATTAACCCCAGGACTTATTCTTTGTAAGCCTAGTACTTATTCTATCAATCTCTTTAGCTGAACTGCTAAGTTACGGGGACATAAACACAACAGCATCGGTTGTCAAGCGATGTTGGGGGGGACAAACACACACATATATAAACGACGGGCTTCTTTCAGTTTCCATCCACCAAATCCACTCACAAGGCCTTGGTCGCCCCGAAGCTATAGTAGAAGACACTTGCCCAAGGTGCCACGCAGTGGGACTGAACCCAGAACCATGTGGTTGGTAAGCAAGTTACTTACCACACAGCCACTCCTGTTTATTTCCCTAAAATCTTCATCTCTCAGTGAGAAGAAATAACTATTAATGTTGTATTTCCAAATTATTGTTTCATGAATTGTAAAATTCTAAAATATTTATTAGAAATAACACTTAAAAATGTGTGAATAGATATCTGTGGAGAAACCAGGTTTTTTTCCATTTTCCATTAGATAGAAATAAAATATATATTAGCTATATCATATAAATATATATGGAGCTATATTATATAATCATATGTATATATATATATATATATATATATATGTAGCAATATCATATATATATATATATATATATATATATATATTTCTATAATATTGCTAGATAAACTTTTATAATATAGCTGTGTGTGTGTGTGTGTGTATACATACACACATATATATAGCTATATTATTAAAATTTATATAGCAATATTGTGTGTGTGTATACATGCATATATATATATATATATATATATATATATATATATATATATATATACATATACATAAATATATATACATACTCATATATATATATATATATATATATATTTATATATATATATATATATATTTATATATATATATATATATATATATATATATATATATATATATATATATATATATATATATGTATATATATATATATATTATTATTAAATTTATATAGCAATATAAAGTATATTCCACCATGGAAAACAGATGTTAAATGACATTGATATATATGTGTGTATATATATATATATATATATATATATATATATATATATATATATATATACATATGGCAATATTAAATACACATGAAAATGAAGTAATTACTGCGGTTTAAAAAATCTCTGTTCATTAATTTTGCTTGAGTGATAATTAAAATTCAACAACACACATGTACGTACATTTATTATTCATAACTGTGATGGCTAAAATAATCTAAGCAACAAAGAGCTAACGAACATGTTTTTCAGCTTGATTAATCCGTGTTTATCCTCCTGTTCCTTATTCTTGGTGTTTATCTGATAATCAATCAAACATACAAGAAAATCGGAGCGGGGGGGTGGGGAAGAAAAATGGCCAGCCATGTCTGTCATTTGCAAACGAATGTGATTTGATAACGTGTGCAATGATTACACTGATTGTTTTAGGGGACTTTGTAGTCCATGATAGACATAGTCACCTCGGCTCCCTCACCTTCAGTTAAGCAGAACATCCAGGATTTGATGGCTGGTGGGGAGGATATTGGGTGGGGGCACATTAGTAGTCAGCTGGTATTCACTTTTAGATGAACAGACTGACATCGTATGCATGAAATGATGTACCTGGGTCAAGGGCACAATGCACTGCTTGGTCCAGGGATTGAACTCATGACATTATGATTGTGAGTTCAACACCTCTAACCACTGAGCCATGCAACCATGTTGCATTGAAAAATGGTATTAATCACCATCTTTATCATTCTCATATTATTATAATATTATTATTATTATTATTATTATTATTATTATTATTATTATTATTATTATTATTATTTAGGCGGTAAGCTAGAAAAATCATTAGCATGCCTGGTGAAATGCTTAGTGGTATTTTGTCTGCCATTATGTTCTGAGTTCAAATTCCGCTGAGGTTATCTTTGCCTTTCATCCTCTTGGGGTCAATAAATTAAGTACCAGGTGCGTACTGGGGTTGATGTAATTGACTCATCTCCTCTCCTCCAAAATTGCTGCCCTTGTGGCAAAATGTGAAACCATTATTGTTGTTGTTGTTGAGTGAGAGAGCAGTGCATGCCATCAAAGTGACACTGGGGTAAAATATACAAAGCCCAATATACCCACCATGACTACCCGTCTGATAAGGGTACACCAGGCACATGCATCACAACCATATGTACGCAGCATAGTGATCTCATATCCAGATAAACAGTGCATGACCTCGCAGGTGGGGCCCAGTTAGACTTTTCTTCAGGTCAAGTAGCCCTTCCCGCTCAAAAGGTCCCTGAATAAAGGTTGTTTAAGGATGTTGAGCAAAACACCCATGTTTCCAAAGGTGAATTATTCAAACCCCAAAGAACTCCTCTCAACACATGGCTATGATGCTCCTCCACTACTTCTGCTCATGATCAGAGACACACATATTGTCAGCCACCAAGGGACATGCTCAACTGGTTAAGGTCAAACAACTGACAAGCAAATCTGTGGTATTGAGCAGAATATTTGCTGTAGCCCATCTTTTATACCAAGACAAAACAATGTACAAGATAACACTTCCAATCAATTAAGATCAGAGGCAATGAGAGCCACTGCCTGGTACTGCATCAGGGCATTTATTATTATTATTTTATGTTTGACTTTTGTTTTGCATTTGTACAAGTTGGATCCAAGTCTCACCCAGAGACCTCAAGAGACAACAAGTTAGAAGTTCATGTATTATTATTATTATTATTATTATTATTATTATTATTATTATTATTATTATTATTATTATTTTATTGCCTTTGCACAGCTTCTAATGCTGGAGATGTCCTACGGTGCCAGCTGTTCACTACCAGTGAACTAAAGTAACACCCTTTATTTTTCAAGCACCATCCAGAGAATTCGAGCGATTATGATTTTTATTATTATTATTATTATTATTATTATTATTATTATTATTATTATTATTATTATTATTATTATTATTATTATTATTTTAAAAAGATTGACGTAACTCCTCACAAAGGTAAATAGATGATAGGAAGTGTGCAATGCAATTGCTATAGGCATCTTATTGATTTTCAACAATATTTCATCAGTTTGCCTGAGTTTGTTGAGTTGAAGATGAAAAGTGTTGAACTCAGCAAAGATAAGCAACCTATTAAAATATCATTCAAACCAAACGATACCCATTGAAATTGCCTTATGCTCTTCGTATTGTCTATTATTATTATAATTATTGTGGTAAGTAGCTTGCTTACCAACCACATGGTTCCGGGTTCAGTCCCACTGCATGGCACCTTGGGAAAGTGTCCTCTACTATAGCCTTGGGCCGACCATAGCCTTGTTAGTGGATTTGGTAGACGGAAACTGAAAGAAGCCCATCGTATATATGTATGTATATGTATATATATGTATGTGTGTTTGTGTGTCTGTGTTTGTCCCCCCACTATCGCTTGACAACCGATGCTGGTGTGCTTACGTCCCCATAACTTAGCAGTTCGGCAAAAAGAGACCGATTGAATAAATACTAGGCTTACAAAGAATAAGTCCTGGGGTCGATTTTCTCGACTAAAGGCAGTGCTTGAGCATGGCCGCAGTCAAATGACTGAAACAAGTAAAAGAGTAAAGAGAGAGTATTATTATTTAAGGTGGTAAACAGACAGAATCGTTAGCACGCCAGGCGAAATGCTGAGTGGTATTTCATCTGCCATTATGTTCTGAGTTCAAATTCTGTCGATCTCAACTTTGCCTTTCATCCTTTCAGATGTAATCGATGATACCCCTCCCCATCAAAAATTGCTGCCCTTGTGGCAAAATTTGAAACCATTATTATTATTATTATTATTATTATTATTGTTGCTGTTGTTGTTATTACGGTGCTGAGCTGGCAGAATTGTTGACATGCTGGACAAAAATGCTTTGTGGTATTTTGCCCATCTTTACATTCTGAGATCAAATTCCACTGAGGTCGACTTTACCTTTCATCCTTCCAGGGCCAATAAAATAAGTCCCAATTGAGTACTGGGATCAATGCAATCATCTCCTCCACCCCACTAAAAAAAATATTATTATTATTATTATTATTATTATTATTATTATTATTATTATTACTATTGTTGTTGTTGTTGTTGCTATCATAATTATGGTGAATCATGATTAGACTTATTTATGACTTCCTATAAATCCTACACTTTAAACCTAACACCACATCTCTAATTAAGAAACGAACCATCATCACCATCATCACCATCATCACCACCACTATCATCATCATCATCATCATCATCTTCATCTCCAGCACCGACATCGTCATCAACGTCATCCCCACTGCCACCATCTTCATCATCAGTGCCCACTTCACTCATCATCATCATCACCATCCCCACCACCATCACCCTCACCACCACTATCTTCATCAGCCCCCATCATCATCATCATCGTCGTCACCATTACCAATACTCCTAGTTATGATTGTCCTCATCATCACTATCATCTTCATCATCATCATCACCATCATCATCATCTTCATCATCACTTTCATCATCATCACCATCACCACCTTCATCATCATCATCATCATCAGCATCACCATGACAATCATCATCATCATCATCATCATCACCATTGTCATCTATTTATTGATATTTTCATTAAAAGAAGCAGCGAGAAAAGAAAAGAGACAAAAATGGAAACCAAAAGAAATCCATTGAGGAGAAGGAGAGAGAGAGAGAGAGAGAGAGAGAGAGAGAGAGAAAGAGAAAGAGAAAGAGAGGGAGAAAGAGAGGGAGAGAGTGCGTGTGTGTGTGAGGAATTGGTAAATAACGACTGGATTCTCTTGTTGCAGTGGTGGGCGTGGGGAGCAGGTTGATACGCTGTGATGGTGGTGGTGTTGGTGGAGGGGAAGCTGAAGTGGTGAAAATGGAGAAAGAAGACATAGAAAGTGTGAAGGTGGGAGGTAGGGGATGAGGGAGGAAGTTGTAGCAGAAAAAGAAAAATAATATAATAAACAAAAATGAATCATAAAGCAAAAGACATTAAAAAACACACGACAACAATGATAACAATACAATAATAATTAAAAAAACAATAATAATAATAATAATAATAATAATAATAATAATAATAATAACAACAATGATAATAAAAAACAATAATGATAATAACAACAATAATAATAACAATAATAATAACAATAATAATAATAATGTTTTCAAATTTTGTCACAAGGCCAGCAGTATGTGGGGGGGTAAATAACATTGAGACCCCAATACTCAACTTATTTTACTGACCCAATAAGATGAGTGACAAAATCAACCATTATCATTCTTATCTCCTCTCGGCACAAGGCCCGAAATTTTTGGGGAGGGGGCCAGTCGATTACATCGACCTCAGTATGCAACTGGTACTTAATTTATTGACCCCAAAAGGAGGAAAGGCAAAGTCAACCTCAGTGGAATTTGAACTCAGAACGTAATGGCAGACGAAATAACACTAAGCATTTCACCCGGCGTCTTAACGATTCGGCCAGCTCGTTGCCTTAGTCAACCATTATTATTATAATTATTATTATTATTATTATTATTATTATTATTATTATTATTATTATTATTATTATTATTATTATTATTATTATTATTATTATCTAGTAAGAGCAGTGCATGCCATCAAAGTGACACTGGGGTAAAATATACAAAGCCCAATATACCCATCATGACTACCCGTCTGATAAGGGTACACCAGGCACATGCATCACAACCATATGTACATGACATACTGATCTTGTATCAAGATAAACAGCGCATGACCTCGCAGGTGGGGCCCAGTTAGAATTTTTTTCAGGTCGAGTAGCCCATCCCGCTCAAAAGGTCCCTGAATAAGGGTTGTTTAAGGATGTTGAGCAAAACACCCATGTTTCCAAAGGTGAATTATTCAAACCCCAAAGAACTCCTCTCAACACATGGTTATGATGCTCCCCCACTACTTCTGCTCGTGAACAGAGATGCACTTATCGTCAGCCACCAAGGGACATGCTCAACTGGTTACGGTCAAACAACTGACAAGCAAATCGGTGGTATTGAGCAGAATATTTGCTGTAGTCCATCTTTTATACCAAGACAAAACAACGTACATGATAACACTTCCAATCAATTAAGATCAGAAACCATGAGAGCCACTGCCTGGTACTGCATCAGGGCATTTATTATTATTATTATTATTTTATGTTTGACTTTTGTTTTGCATTTGTACAAGTTGGATCCAAGTCTCACCCAGAGACCTCAAGAGACAACAAGTTAGAAGTTCATGTATTATTATTATTATTATTATTATTATTATTATTATTATTATTATTATTATTATTATTATTATCATCATCATCATCATCATCATCATCATCATTATTATTATTATTATTATTTTATGTTTGACTTTTGTTTTGCATTTGTACAAGTTGGATCCAAGTCTCACCCAGAGACCTCAAGAGACAACAAGTTAGAAGTTCATGTAGGTGTTATGCCTAGGGTACCATATATTTGGATTTGTACAGTTTTGTTCAAGTGAATGTTTAAGAAACCATAAGAAAATTATGTTTGCTTTAAAATTTGAGATCACATAGACAGTATTTTACGTAGGATATGGGCAGTTCCCATGAGCACTATCTTTTGGACTTCAGCCATTTTGGGGTTTCCTGGTATCTGAGCTAGGTAGTAATCAGCCCGTTTCGCTGTCATTCCCAGGGCACCTATGACAATAGGTATTGTTTTCGTTATTATTATTATTATTATTATTATTATTATTATTATTATTATTATTATTATTACTATTACTACTACTATTATTATTATTATTATTATTATTATTATTATTATTATTATTATTATTATTATTAGCAGGATAATGGTCTGGTGGAATTGGTAGAATGGCATTTGGTTCTGAGTTCAAATTGACTCTGTTTTTCATCTTTTTGAGGGTCGATAAAAGAAGTACGAGTTGAGTACTGAGGGGGAGGTTGATGTGATTGACTTACCCCTCCACCACAATTGCAGGCCTTTTAAAAATATTACTACTAAGGCAGTAAAATTCTTAGCAGCATTTCGTTCTGTTCTACTTTCTGAGTTCAAATTCTGCAGGGGTCGCATGCTGGGGTTGATGCAATTGATTGAAGCCCTTCAAGGCTGTGCTCCCACATGGCCTCAGTCCAATGACTGAAACAAGGTAAAGATATAAAAAAAAATATGGTTTGGCCCAGAGCTATAGAAAATGACCTCTAGCAAAGATGCCACATGGTGGAATTGAACCCAGGACCTTGCATTTGTGAATCACAGTTCTTGACCATTCAGCCATACTCTGACAACACAAAGAGCAATGACGATGACGAGAACTACAACAAATGTCAATAACAACAACAAATACAATAATTATTATAACAAAATTATATGAACAAGCATGGAGGATGCTGAGCAAACATTCGAAGAGAATTGAAAAATTGGCAGAAAAGAAAATGGAAAATGACAGAGAAATGACAGAAAATTGGCAGGTGAGAACAAAGGTGGGGGACAGGAGGATGGAGTGGAGAGCTGGTTGAATTAAAACAAAAAGGAAATTATTCACACTGGATTAACAGAAATGGGGGGGGGGGGGTTCTTTTGTGTGTTTATTTTCCTGGAAATGTAAAAAATGAAAAGGAAAGAAAAGAGAATAAAAATGGTTGAAAAAGAGAAAGGAAATGTTCACCAACATGAAGATTTCTTGAAGGAAATGGCTGCAAAAACAAACACATTTCGTATGCATGTGTGTAGAGTAGTCGCAGGATTTATTTGAATCTAGGCATATCAACAAGTGGGGCACCAGGACTGGCTGGGTTCCATAGCATGAATTCACAGTAAGGTAAATCAATCATCAGATGCTATTTCTTAATAGTATACTGTTGGTATGTGTGTGTGTAAATATATATATATATATATATATATATGTATGTATGTATATGTATATATAATGCTAATGCTACTGAAACAGCTGTAGTAAATTTTAAACCCACTTGTCTTTTATACATACACACACACAAACACGCACACATGCATATATACATACACACACACACACATACACACATATATATCATCATCATCATTGTTTAACATTCGTTTTTCATGCCGGCATGGGTTGCACAGTTCGACTGAGGTCTGGAGAGCCAGCAGCTGCACCATGCTCCAATCTGATGTGGCAATGTTTTCTACAGCTGGATGCCCTTCCTAACGCCAACCACTCCGAGAGTGTAATGAGTGCTTTTTATGTGCCACTGGCACAGGAACCAGTCAGGCGGACCTGGTACCAGTTACGTTTGGATGGTGCTTTTTACGTGC